>NW_026266892.1:12500-17751 GCF_025860055.1 Xyrauchen texanus | reverse complement strand
CTGTGTGTGTGTATGTGTGTGTATATGTGGCTGTGTGTGTACTGTACTCTGTGTGTGTGTATGTGTGTGTATATGTGGCTGTGTGTGTACTGTATTCTGTGTGTGTGTACTGTATTCTGTGTATGTGTGTGTATATGTGGCTGTGTGTGTACTGTACTCTGTGTGTGTGTACTGTATTCTGTGTGTGTGTGTGTATATGTGGCTGTGTGTGTACTGTATTCTGTGTGTGTGTACTGTATTCTGTGTGTGTGTGTGTATATGTGGCTGTGTGTGTACTGTATTCTGTGTGTGTGTATGTGTACTGTATTCTGTGTGTGTGTGTGTATATGTGGCTGTGTGTGTACTGTATTCTGTGTGTGTGTACTGTATTCTGTGTATGTGTGTGTATATGTGGCTGTGTGTGTACTGTACTCTGTGTGTGTGTATGTGTGTGTATATGTGGCTGTGTGTGTACTGTACTCTGTGTGTGTGTATGTGTGTGTATATGTGGCTGTGTGTGTACTGTATTCTGTGTGTGTGTACTGTATTCTGTGTGTGTGTATGTGTGTGTATATGTGGCTGTGTGTGTACTGTACTCTGTGTGTGTGAATGTGTGTATATGTGACTGTGTGTGTACTGTATTCTGTGTGTGTGTATGTGTGTGTGTATATGTGGCTGTGTGTGTACTGTATTCTGTGTGTGTATATGTGGCTGTGTGTACTGTATTCTGTGTGTGTGTATGTATGTGTGTGTGTGTGTATATGTGGCTGTGTGTGTACTGTATTCTGTGTGTGTGTATGTATGTGTGTGTGTATGTATGTATGTGTGTACTGTATTCTGTGAGTGTGTGTGTATATGTGGCTGTGTGTGTACTGTATATGCATGTGTGTGTGTGTGTGTTTATGTATGTGTGTATGTATCAGTCTCGCTCGTGCCCCTAGAGGGCTCAGATGTCTGTCTCTCTCTCTCAGAATGTGTCTGTCCGTTCTTCGTGTCTGTATGTGAGTTCGGGATCTCCTCATCATGTCCTCCGCGGGTGCTGCAGGAGCGTGCGGACCCGGACCAACACCGGGACCGAATCATGGCGGTTCGGGTCCCGCGTGCGGCGCGTCCAACCCGCGAAAGTTCAGTGAGAAGATCGCGCTGCACACGCAGAGACAGGCGGAGGAGACGGCGGCGTTTCAGGAGGTCATGATGGACCTCACCTCCACACGGGTAACACACACACTCCTAACACACGTGGGAACGGGACGCGGGTCCGAGTTTCCCGCGGAAAAATGTCAACTCTGTGTTTCTCTCGGTGGCCACGGGAGCGCGCGCGGCGTCAAGGGCGCGCGCGAGTAGCTAGTTAGCATGGTGGCTAACGGAAGCTAATGAACTAAACGCTGATTTTATATAAAAAGAACAAATTAAAGAGATTAAAGTAGCTTTAATTAACTAACAGATGTTAACAGAACCCTTATGAAGTATAACATTGATAAAAGCGTGTTAAATGTTTGCGAGAGTTTGATTAGACTGACAGGAAACGATTAGCGTATTAAACCAAAGATAAAACATGTTTTATATTTGCATATATATATATATATATATATATATATATATATATATATATATATATATATATATATATATATATATATTAGACATCCTACCATCGAAGTACCATGTAAATAGTATAAAAATAGTAATCATTATCAAAGAACAATCTCGACACTTTCACTGTATCATGGTACCATTAAAAACAGGCAGATTTGTGTAACTCATTCAGAACCAACCGAACCTGTTTGTGCTCCAGAACCCGTCCAAACACATGCACACTCATCTCAGTCTTGTGTGATATGATACTGACTGTAGATCTATATTTACATTTATAAACAGCTGTTATCAAGGCCGATTGGATAAATCTATCTAGACTGAAATAGTAAAAAAACAAATAAAATAAAACATGTGTTCATGATAAAGTTGCAGTCTAGAATTTTTAAATAAGACATAAAATAATTAAATGTACTGTACGATGGAAACAGTATAATACTTTTGTATCCTACCATACAAGAGTTTCACGACCAATACAGAATGATGCTGTTAATTAAAAAAAAAATAACAAATTATATATATATATTTTTAATGTAAAATATGGACAAGTTATTTCTAAATGTTTTACTTGAGGCCAAAATTAGAGCATCACTGTGAGCCATTTATATACAGTTGAAGTCAGATGTTTACATCATTAAAATGTTTAAGTACTCCACATAAAGGACTATCCGAAAAGTCCACAAATGGTCTTAAAACTGGATTTTTTCTATATAAATGTTCAATAAGATCAAACAATGTATGAATACAATCACTGAGTCATCAAGAAAATACGTATAAACCAACCAAAATGTATTCATAAATAAAATAAAGAAGACAAATAATCGAAAAGATAAAAATGGATATATTGTAAACGTATAAATGATGTAATTCTTTTTATAAGTCAGGGGTCAGGAAAGTTCTAGTTTCAGCATATAAGAAAGGGTATATGATTTTTTATTAATTACGCATATTAACTATTGCTAAAACTGTGGAGGAAGTGGTTAGAGCCTGTCAGAGCATTTAAAAAGGAAACTCTGCGCCGTTATATTCTGTATTTAATGCATCCTTTATTAAAGTTCAAATAATAAGGAAGCGGGCTGTATAAATCAGCACAAACTCCGAAACTGGCATTTGTGTGTGCGATACACAGCTTTATAAAGTCGAATAATCGTTCTAATAATCGTTAGATAGGAGTATTTCTTAAAGATGATTTTTGTCCTCTTTATTGTTAGTAAACACGTTTAATACAACCTTTTAAGTCGGGGCACAAGCTGAATAATCGGTTAAGAGCTAACGATTAATCGGTACAATAAACAACTGAATAGTTGAATAATCGGTAGTTTAGTCGATTATAAAACTAATCGTTTTTAAATACTGTCATAGTGTTGTAAGACAACGAACTTGATTAAGCCGTTAAGAATGGTGCCTTGTGTGACGTATGGCGAAGATTATTGACGCTGACTATCACACCTGGAGTCGTGAGTTTGAATCCAGGGCGTTCTGAGTGACTCTAGCCAGGTCTCCTTAGCAACCAAATTGGCCCGGTTGCTAGGGAGGTTAGAGTCACATGGGGTAACCAAATTGGCCCGGTTGCTAGGGAGGGTAGAGTCACATGGGGTAACCAAATTGGCCCGGTTGCTAGGGAGGGTAGAGTCACATGGGGTAACCAAATTGGCCCGGTTGCTAGGGAGGGTAGAGTCACATGGGGTAACCACATTGGCCCAGTTGCTAGGGAGGTTAGAGTCACATGGGGTAACCAAATTGACCCGGTTGCTAGGGAGGGTAGAGTCACATGGGGTAACCACATTGGCCCGGTTGCTAGGGAGGTTAGAGTCACATGGGGTAACCACATTGACCCGGTTGCTAGGGAGGGTAGAGTCACATGGGGTAACCAAATTGACCCGGTTGCTAGGGAGGTTAGAGTCACATGGGGTAACCAAATTGACCCGGTTGCTAGGGAGGGTAGAGTCACATGGGGTAACCAAATTGGCCAGGTTGCTAGGGAGGGTAGAGTCACATGGGGTAACCACATTGGCCCGGTTGCTGGGGAGGGTAGAGTCACATGGGGTAACCACATTGGCCCGGTTGCTAGGGAGGTTAGAGTCACATGGGGTAACCAAATTGGCCCGGTTGCTAGGGAGGGTAGAGTCACATGGGGTAACCACATTGGCCCGGTTGCTAGGGAGGGTAGAGTCACATGGGGTAACCAAACTGGCCCGGTTGCTTTGGAGGGTAGAGTCACATGGGGTAACCAAATTGGCCCAGTTGCTAGGGAGGGTAGAGTCACATGGGGTAACCAAATTGGCCTGGTTGCTAGGGAGGGTAGAGTCACATGGGGTAACCAAATTGGCCCAGTTGTAGGGAGGTTAGAGTCACATGGGGTAACCAAATTGGCCCAGTTGCTAGGGAGGGTAGAGTCACATGGGGTAACCAAATTGGCCCGGTTGCTAGGGAGGGTAGAGTCACATGGGCAGGGCTGGATTACCGATTAAAATGAACTAAAATTATGAATTTGACATTCTTCATGAACTCGTCTGCTCATCTGCATTGATGTCTGTTCAGATCATCATGAAAAATGTCACACCCAGTGAGTGATGTCACATGATTGGGTGTGGTTGACTGTCAACACTTGACTGTAGGCGTACGGTTCTCTCCACGAGTCAATAGAGGAGCGTGACGGCGAAGGGCGTTCAGCGTGCTCTGTTGCATACTGCACATTCTGTCAGATGCAGTTGGTCATTCATGTTCTCCATGCATAAATAAAAGCACACACTGTGCATTGTGTGTACATAATAGACGTCTATTATAGATAACACAACGGATCTATTGTCTACCGCCCGTCTCAGAATGTTGATGTGTGTTTAATTGAACGCTTCTCTCGTGTTGATTTGCAGATTCAGGCACAGAAGGTCCGATTGGCCAGAACTCAGGGCCCGTATTACAGCGGATCTCTGCCCAACGTCAACCAGATCGGCAGGAACACATCTGACCTGCAGGTGTGTGTGTCTCCAGACGCTGCTGCTGCATCAACAACAGCTCATTACGCCTCCTTATGGGTCCATATATGTGTTTGTATGTGCCGTGGGGCTGGATCTGACCCCCCTGTGTGTGTGTATGTGTGTGTGTGTGTGTTTGTGTGTGTGTGTGTGTCTCAGGGCTCGTTTCAGTCTCCTCTGGACTCCAGATACTCCACACGGCATCATGGTCTGGTGGAGAGAGTTCACAGAGACAGACGCTTCATCTCTCCCAGCAGGCCTTACAGAAGACAAGTATCCTTCCTGTTTGAGAACACCCCACCTGTGTCATGTTTAAGGGGCTTTCGCTGCTAAAAATAGTTTTCTTAATGAGCATTTTTGTCTTGTTTTCCAGTAAATATACAGCGATCAGCCACGACATTAAAAGCACCCGTCTAATGTTGTGTAGGTCCCCCTCGTGCCGCCAAAACAGCGCCAACCCGCGTCTCAGAACAGCATTCAGAGATGATGTTCAACTGTACAGAGTGGTTATCTGAGTTACCGCAGACTGTCAGTTTGAACCAGTCTGGCCATTCTCTGTTGAAAATCACAGAAATACTCAAACCAGCCTGCCTGGCACCAACAATCATGCCACGCTTTTAAGTCGGGGCACAAGTGGAATAATCGGTTAAGAGGGTACGAAAACAAATTATTCAAAGGGAGAAAAATATTTGACCTCTTTGGCA
>NW_026266892.1:2500-7500 GCF_025860055.1 Xyrauchen texanus | reverse complement strand
TAGCAACCGGCCCAATCTGGTTACCCCATGTGACTCTACCCCCCCTAGCAACCGGGCCAATTTGTTTACCCCATGTGACTCTAAACTCCCTAGCAACCGGGCCAATTTGGTTACCCCATGTGACTCTAACCTCCCTAGTAACCGGGTTAATTTGGTTACCCCATGTGACTCTACCCTCCCTAGCAACCGGGCCAATTTGGTTACCCCATGTGACTCTAACCGCCCTAGCAACCGGGCCAATTTGGTTACCCCATGTGACTCTACCCTCCCTAGCAACCGGATCAATTTGGTTACCCCATGTGACTCTAACCTCCCTAGCAACCGGGCCAATTTGGTTACCCCATGCTAGGGACTCTACCCTCCCTAGCAACCGGGCCAATTTGGCTACCCCGTGCTAGGGACTCTACCCTCACTAGCAACCGGGCCAATTTGGTTACCCCATGTGACTCTACCCTCCCTAGCAACCGGGCCAATTTGGTTACCCCATGTGACTCTACCCTCCCTAGCAACCGGGTCAATTTGGTTACCCCATGTGACTCTACCCTCCCTAGCAACCGGGTCAATTTGGTTACCCCATGTGACTCTAACCTCCCTAGCAACCGGGCCAATTTGGTTACCCCATGCTAGGGACTCTACCCTCCCTAGCAACTGGGCCAATTTGGTTTCCCCATTAGTAGTCTCGGGTTCTGTACCATGGTGTGCACCCCGGTCCACGTGTCAGCATTCACATTAACAACTTTTCATGCCAACCGTGCTCTGTTTCGAACTAAACTGCCAGTGTGAAGACAGACAGACAGCCCTGTTGCCAGTGTTCTCTGATGCAGTGTAAACGTGTTCAGCCACTCCGATTCTTCAGGTGTGTTTGTGATGTTAGTTTGTCTTGTAGCTCTTCCTACGATCAGCTCTTTTCTTTGTTCTTTAAATCTTTCCTTCGCTGTTCTGGTTCTTTTCGCACACCTCTCCTGTACGTCTCTTTACTCCTGGCGTGGTTCTGAAAATAACAGATGTTTTTCTGTCAATCATGAAGGAAATGGAACAGTAATTTTCCCACGGACAAGAGCCAGATATTCCATCAGCTGCCAACCACAGCGCTCAACAGGTGATCTCTCCGTCTGTCTCTCTGCATCAGGGGCTCTGAATGACTCAATAATACAGAACACAGTACTCAAATACTCCTGCAGAACTACTGAATCTACCATAACAGAAATGATGTTTTATCTGAATCTGATGAGAGAAATAAGAAACACACCTGGAGTCGTGAGTTTGAATCCAGGGAGTGCTGAGTGACTCCAGTCAGGTCTCCTTAGCAACCAAATTGGCCCGGTTGCTAGGGAGGGTAGAGTCACATGGGGTAACCTCCTCGTGGTCGCTATAATGTGGTTCTCGCTCTCGGTGGGGCGTGTGGTGAGTGACTCCAGTCAGGTCTCCTTAGCAACCAAATTTGC
This sequence comes from Xyrauchen texanus, assembly GCF_025860055.1. Taxonomy (NCBI): domain Eukaryota; kingdom Metazoa; phylum Chordata; class Actinopteri; order Cypriniformes; family Catostomidae; genus Xyrauchen; species Xyrauchen texanus. Next base: position 6,055 of record NW_026266892.1, on the reverse strand, counting down.
CCGGTTGCTAGGGAGGGTAGAGTCACATGGGGTAACCTCCTCGTGGTCGCTATAATGTGGTTCTCGCTCTCAGTGGGGCGTGTGGTGAGTGACTCCAGTCAGGTCTGCTTAGCAACCAAATTGGCCCGGTTGCTAGGGAGGGTAGAGTCACATGGTGTAACCTCCTCGTGGTCGCTATAATGTGGTTCTCAGCCTCGGTGGAGCGTGTGGTGAGTGACTCCAGTCGGGTCTCCTTAGCAACCAAATTGGCCCGGTTGCTAGGGAGGGTAGAGTCACATGGGGTAACCTCCTCGTGGTCGCTATAATGTGGTTCTCGCTCTCGGTGGGGCGTGTGGTGAGTGACTCCAGTCAGGTCTCCTTAGCAACCAAATTGGCCCGGTTGCTAAGGGAGGGTAGAGTCACATGGGGTAATGTCCTTGTGGTCGCTATAATGTGGTTCTCGCTCTCGGTGGGGCGTGTGGTGAGTGACTCCAGTCGGGTCTCCTTAGCAACCAAATTGGCCCGGTTGCTAGGGAGGGTAGAGTCACATGGGGTAACATCCTTGTGGTCGCTATAATGTGGTTCTCGCTCTCGGTGGGGCGTGTGGTGAGTGACTCCAGCCAGGTCTACTTAGCAACCAAATTGGCCCGGTTGCTAGGGAGGGTAGAGTCACATGGGGTAACATTAAAACCACTGACAGGTGAATTGAATAACTTTGGGCGTGATAGAAAGGTGTCGGAACATACAGTGCATCCCAGCTTACTGCGTGCGGCACAGCGCAGCTGCAGACCGGTCAGAGTGCCCATGCTGACCCCCATCCACCACCGAAAGTGGCAGAGGCAGTGTGATGCTCTGGGCAACACTGGCATTCATGTGGATGTTACCTTAACATGTGCCACCTACCTAAACATAGTTGCAGACCAGGTACACCCCTTCAACGGTGTTCCCTGATGGCATTGGCCTCTTTCAGAAGCATCATGCACCCTGCCAACCTGCACACATTGTTCAGGAATGGTTTGAGGAACATGATGAAGAGTTCAAGGTGTTGACTTGGTCTCCAAAATCCCCAGATCTCAATCCGATTGAGCATCTACTGTATGGGATGTGCTGGACGATATTAGGCAGGTGGTTTTAATGTTGTGGCTGATCCGCGTTTTGTCCCCTGAGACATAAATGACTGTGTTTACATTAATGCCTCACCATGATTGGCATCACATCATTTTAAAGTGTATTTTACCGTTCAGAAGATCCTGCTATTTTAAAACAAAATTGATTTTTGGGATCTTCAGATGAACCCAGTTGGACCAGTTTGAAACACACAATTCTACATGATCACTGTAGCATGTAGATTCGTCTTCACTGGACTTACAGAAGTTAATAGGAAGTGGGTGTCCACATGCTGATGATCATGTAGTGTATTTAAGTTTTCATGTATTTACAAATGCTCAAGACTCACTTTCTGTCTCTCTCACTTTCTGTCTGTCTGCAGAACTAACTCAGATTCTGCGCTGCACACCAGTGTGATGAATCCACCCACCGCAGACCCTTTCAGTGCGGGACACACACTCCCTCCACAGAACAGACGCGAAAGTCAGTGTCTCCATCACACACACACACACACACACACACACACATATACACACACACACACACACACATATATACACACACACACACTCATACACACACACACACACACACAAATACACACACACACATATACACACACACACATACACACACACTTATACACACACACAAATACACACACACACACATACACACACATATATACACACAGATATACACACATACACACACACACACATATACACACACACAAATACACACACACATATACACACACACACACATACACACACACATATACACACACACAAATACACATACACACACACATATACACACACAGATATACACACATACACACACATATACACACACACACACATATACACACACACACACACACACATACACACAAATACACTTACACACACACACATTGTCAAGCGTTTCTTTGCCTGTGTGTTTCCCCACGCTTGAAGGAGATAGGTTCTCACTATTTGAAGTTATAAACTGGATTCCACTCAATGATTAGGCCTTGTGAATTACTTCCATCCATTTATTATAGAATTCATGTAGGTAAAAAACCTTCAAACACATAATCATACATACAGTGTTAATCACAAGGAAACCCAATAAAGTGCAGAAGTTAGCAGGTTTAACATGACTTAATTTTAACATTTTTGCGCAGCACTACAAATACATCAGTACCTTTGTAACCATAAAGTTGAAGTCAGAAGTTTACACACATATTAGCAAAATACATTTAAACTCAGTTTTTCACAATTCCTGACATTAAATCGTAGAAAACATTCCTTGTTTTAGATCAGTTCGGATCACGACTTTATTTTAAGAATGTGAAATGTCAGAATAATAGTGGAGAGGATGATTTATTTCAGCTTTTATATCGTTCATCACATTCCCAGTGGGGCAGAAGTTTACACACACACTGTTAATATTTGGTAGAATTGCCTTTAAATTGTTTAAATTGGATCAAATGTTTCGGGTTTCCTTCCAGAAGCTTCTCTCAATCAGTTGCTGGAATGTTGTCCCGTTCCTGCAGACAGAGCTGGAGTAACTGAGTCGGGATTGCTCTATCAGATTGAGGTCAGGACTTTGTGTCTTTAAGACATTTAGCCGCAACTCTGGAGGTGTGCTTGGGGTCATTGTCCATTTGGAAGACCCATTTGTGACGAGCTTTAACTTCCTGATGTCTTGAGATGTTGCTTCAGTGTATCCACATCATGTTCCTTCCTCATGATGTCATCATCTATTTATTGAAGTGCACCCGTCCCTCCTGCAGCACCCCCACAACATGCTGCTGCACCCCCATGCTTCACTGTTGGGATGCTGTTCTTCACCCTTTTCCCTCCAAACATACCGATGGTCATTATGGCCAAACAGTTCAATAGTGTGTCATCAGACCAGAGGACATTTCTCCTAAAGTCAGATCTTTGTCCCCATGTGCACTTGCAAACTGTAGTCTGGCTTGTTTATGGTGGTTTTGGAGCAGCGGCTTCTTCCTTGCTGAGTCTTTCAGGTGATGTCCATATAGGACTGGTTTTGCTGTGGATCTAGATACTCGTCCACCTGTTTCCTCCAGCAGCTTCACAAGGTCCTTTGCTGTTGTTCTGGGATTGATTTGCACTTTTCACACAAACTACGTTCATCTCTAGGAGACAGAATGCATCTCCTTCCTGAGCGGTGTGATGACTGTGTGGTCACATGGTGTTTATACTTGTGTACTATTGTTTGAGCAGATGAACGTGGCACCTTCAGGGGTTTGGAAATTGCTCCCAGTGATGATCCAGACTTGTGGAGGTCCACAGTTGTTTTTCTGAGGTCTTGTGATTGTCCCATGATGTCAAGCAAAGAGACACTGAGTTTGAAGGCCTTAAAATACATTCACAGGTACACCTCCAATTCAGTACACCTCATATCAGAAGCTAACTGGCTAATCGTATACACACTTGGCTTGACATAATTTTC
>NW_026266891.1:0-17768 GCF_025860055.1 Xyrauchen texanus | reverse complement strand
GAGACCCAGAGAGGACAGACCGTGTTCACGCTTGCACTGAAGGAGTCTGTAGAGACGGGTCGACACAGACAGAACCGAGACCCAGAGAGGACAGACCGTGTTCACGCTGCACTGAAGGAGTCTGTAGAGACGGGTCGACACAGACAGAACCGGAGACCCAGAGAGGACAGACCGTGTTCACGCTGCACTGAAGGAGTCTGTAGAGACGGGTCGACACAGACAGAACCGAGACCCAGAGAGGACAGACCGTGTTCACGCTGCACTGAAGGAGTCTGTAGAGACGGGTCGACACAGACAGAACCGAGACCCAGAGAGGACAGACCGTGTTCACGCTGCACTGAAGGAGTCTGTAGAGACGGGTCGACACAGACAGAACCGAGACCCAGAGAGGACAGACCGTGTTCACGCTGCACTGAAGGAGTCTGTAGAGACGGGTCGACACAGACAGAACCGAGACCCAGAGAGGACAGACCGTGTTCACGCTGCACTGAAGGAGTCTGTAGAGACGGGTCGACACAGACAGAACCGAGACCCAGAGAGGACAGACCGTGTTCACGCTGCACTGAAGGAGTCTGTAGAGACGGGTCGACACAGACAGAACCGAGACCCAGAGAGGACAGACCGTGTTCACGCTGCACTGAAGGAGTCTGTAGAGACGGGTCGACACAGACAGAACCGAGACCCAGAGAGGACAGACCGTGTTCACGCTTGCACTGAAGGAGTCTGTAGAGACGGGTCGACACAGACAGAACCGAGACCCAGAGAGGACAGACCGTGTTCACGCTGCACTGAAGGAGTCTGTAGAGACGGGTCGACACAGACAGAACCGAGACCCAGAGAGGACAGACCGTGTTCACGCTTGCACTGAAGGAGTCTGTAGAGACGGGTCGACACAGACAGAACCGAGACCCAGAGAGGACAGACCGTGTTCACGCTGCACTGAAGGAGTCTGTAGAGACGGGTCGACACAGACAGAACCGGAGACCCAGAGAGGACAGACCGTGTTCACGCTGCACTGAAGGAGTCTGTAGAGACGGGTCGACACAGACAGAACCAGAGACCCAGAGAGGACAGACCGTGTTCACGCTGCACTGAAGGAGTCTGTAGAGACGGGTCGACACAGACAGAACCGAGACCCAGAGAGGACAGACCGTGTTCACGCTGCACTGAAGGAGTCTGTAGAGACGGGTCGACACAGACAGAACCGAGACCCAGAGAGGACAGACCGTGTTCACGCTGCACTGAAGGAGTCTGTAGAGACGGGTCGACACAGACAGAACCGAGACCCAGAGAGGACAGACCGTGTTCACGCTGCACTGAAGGAGTCTGTAGAGACGGGTCGACACAGACAGAACCAGAGACCCAGAGAGGACAGACCGTGTTCACGCTTGCACTGAAGGAGTCTGTAGAGACGGGTCGACACAGACAGAACCGAGACCCAGAGAGGACAGACCGTGTTCACGCTGCACTGAAGGAGTCTCTAGAGACGGGTCGACACAGACAGAACCGAGACCCAGAGAGGACAGACCGTGTTCACGCTGCACTGAAGGAGTCTGTAGAGACGGGTCGACACAGACAGAACCGGAGACCCAGAGAGGACAGACCGTGTTCACACTGCACTGAAGGAGTTGTGGAGGATGAACTTCACTTCCTCACTCACTGCAGTAAATATGAGACCATTAGAAACACTCACTTTACACAAATAGCTCATATTCTACCTGAATTCCAGGACATAAATAACTTAGACAAACTCTCGTATCTAATGGGAGAGAAAGTCGAGTGTGTTCAGCTGCAGCGCAGTATGTGTCGTCCTGTCATCACATGAGGGCGAGAGACTGACCCCTCATCATATTACACCTCTATTCAAACTCATATTTTAATTGACTTCTTTGTTTTTTTTTTGCTCCTCCCTTCCTCATTGCTCTCTGTTTTTTCTTTTTCGTTTGTATTTATTTTTATTTGTTTATTATTATCATTATTATTCATTTATTGTATATACATGTTGTTGTTTTTATGTTTGTAATGTGTTTATTACTGCTTTGGCAACATTGTACACTGTATACAGTCATGCCAATAAAGCTCATTTGAATTTGAATTTGAGAGAGAGAGAGAGAGAGAGAGAGAGAGAGAGAGAGAGAGAGAGAGAGAGAGAGAGAACACACTGTTTCCCAAACACCAATCAGAGTAAACCAAATTATATGGCAATGCACAGAAACCTATTTGGAACATTGGAAAGTTCTAAAATCCAAAGTCGATCTGAATGTTATCTGGCCCTAAACAGAGAGTATGAGTTGGCAAAATATCTCTTGACTGTCAGAGATAGAAAACAGAGACAGACACAAGTACAGGCTCGGTGACCACAGATTGGCAATTGAAACAGGAAGACACAAAAAATCATGGCAACCAAAAGAAAACAGAATATGTGCTCATTGTTGGACGGGTGAGGTCGAGACAGAAATGCTCTTCCTCCTAAAACGTGAAACATTCAGAGAAATAAGGAATGTTTACTTAAACAAGTTTAACTCTAAAACTTCAGAATTTAAAGCCCTAAATGACCTCTCAAAACTACAAATACTCCTAGAAGAAGAAGACAGGGCACATCTTGCTGCCCAATATGTATCAGCATGCCACAACCTGAGGGACAGTGAAAGATCTGGACACACACACACACACACACACACACACACACACACACACACACACACACACACACACACACAATGTGATATGGTCAAATAAATAATAATTGATATATTGCTGTTATTTATATAGCTCTTACTAATAATTATATTATATACTGTCCAAGTTGTTGGACAATGTCAAGGAAGGAGGCTGACGATGACTATTTACTTATTAACGAAACATTCACATACAACAGAGCTCCAAGTACACCAGTACTTCTCACCTGGAGGTCACCTTTTTCTCTACTTCCCTTATCCATATAAGGCTTCCTTTTTAAAGTGACATACACAATACTCTGACATCTCCCCCTTTGAAGAACTTTCCTTTCGTAAACAGAAGAACTGGTATCCCAAATTACTATAAACATAGTATATTACCTCTACATCTATTGACACAATGTTATGTTTTAAGTATTCAACTGTTCTCTTAAACACCCACTTATTCCTTAAATTAAAGAATTTGTATACCTGACTTACACAACCCAATATAAATGCTTCTCACCTTTATTAACATTTACTTTTCTTTACTGAACTTCAACCACTAACATTGACATTAGAACATTTTAGTAACTTCAATTCTTACTCTATTTTGTAACCACAGTATTGCAAATTCAGTTTCTGAACTGGTTTACTCACTCTACCTGACCTTGTGACTTTCCATCCTTCATTAGTCTGTGTGAGCAATGAGTCATTTGTTCTAACAGTCTCTTCCTCTTGTGTTTCTGAGTGCTCTGTTATTCCAGCATCATCACTGCACTCTGAAGAACGCAATACAAGAATGCATAAGAACGAATTAATGACAAGCATGAAGCAAGGTCTAATAATACTTATTCCCAAACATGGCAAAGATAAAAGATTGTTAGATAATCTAAGACCTATTACACTTCTTAATACTGATTATAAATTATTATCCGGAATTATTGCAGCTAAAATGAAAAAGATAATAAATGAAACTCAGTGTGGCTTCCTTGCTGGAAGATTTATCCATGATAACATACGACTAGATTTAATCGATTACAATCATACATTTGTAGAGCAGGGCTTCAATGTCATTTTAGATTTCTACAAAGCTTTTGATTCGGTAGAACATCCTTTAATATTAGAAACTTTACATCATTTTGGTTTTGGACAGAAATTGACAAATGTAATGAGCCTTCTTTACAATGATATTAACAGCTGTGTATCTCTGGAGCACGACACATGCTCACGATTCACAGTCAAGAGGGGCATTAGACAAAACTGCACCAGTTCTACTTTATTGCTGCTATTTTATTAATTTTACAGTAAAAAACACTACACATTGAAATATAGTTATTTAGTTTATCCTATTCACCTGCAGTGCATTGTCAAATGTATGCAAATTAGCACATTTTAATTGGTTAACATCTAATTTGCATATCAATGTGGTGATTGTGATGACGTTATTAGACACTAATTTGACTGTATTCACCTGCAGTGTCTCCATTAAGTACAGTTCATTAGTCAGTAAGTCATGATATATTGCCTTAGCTAAACTTTAACTAACTTATTACATTAACTAGTAGCTCATGAGTCATCATGTTAGCAAGACACAAGTTCACTATATTTGGCTTTTGGCTAATTAGCTGTAAAGTTGAGGCACTGGTAGCTTAGTCTTTTGTTCATCACCACTCACCTCCACACAAGCCAAGAACAACACAACTGGTATATGAGCTGGGCGGGGCTGCTGTCTGTCTGTCTAACTGTCTGTCTGATGTGCGCGGAGACCCAGAGAGAGAGAGAGAGAGAGAGAGAGAGAGAGAGAGAGAGAGAGAGAGAGAGAGAGAGAGAGAGAGAGAGAGAGAGACAGAGAGAGAGAGAGAGAGAGAGAGAGACAGAGAGAGAGACAGAGAGAGAGAGAGAGAGAGAGAGAGAGAGAGAGAGAGACAGAGAGAGAGAGAGAGAGAGAGAGAGAGAGAGAGAGACAGAGAGAGAGACAGAGAGAGAGAGAGAGAGAGAGAGAGAGAGAGAGAGAGAGAGAGAGAGAGACAGAGAGAGAGAGCATCGAAACTCAACAAAGTCTCATCTATATTAGATATTTTGATTATTTGTTTTTATTCCAAAAATATATTTGTTTGACAGGGACGCGTTTACGCAAACACTTAAACACTTTAGTTAAACTGCCTTTTCATTAGACATTTCACACAGCATGATCAAATTATTAAACAAGATACATTTGAACTTTATTTGAAAGAATAAATGCCATTACATCAGAAAAGCTGACATGATTAAGAGTATTGAAGAGGGGCATGAATGTCATAGATGTTTCTGTGATGAATGGTGAACTAAAACTGAAGTGGCTCAATTCCTCCTTTTGGTTTAGCATCCCGAATGTCATTTTTCAAAAGATGGGTGCAATGGATTTTCTATTGCGTTGTGACTATGATTTATACAAACTACCTGTAAAATGATCTGATTTCCATCAGCAGGTACTTCTGTACTGGGACCTAATGTTTAAACATACACCCCTGTGGAACAACAGGTACATTCTGAGTCATAGAAAATCCTTGTTTTTAGATTTGATGGAGATTTTTGTGATAAATGTAATTTCCAATGCCCAATTAGAGAATACAATAGAGTGATACAGACCATTCCAGCACACTGAAAACAATGATTCAACAGTCTGTGATGTACACTGTATAAAATAAATGTATTTTTACAGGAAAAAACGGTAGAATTTAACAGTATTATGACATTTTGATCAGAACGGTGAAATTCCACTACAAATGTATACATTAACACCAAATATAGCCTACATTTTCCAGCTGAATTAGGCAAAAAGCAACAGTTGTGATTTACACTAAAAACAAATCGCTATATATTCTATTTACATCATGTAAATATGTTTGCAATAAGTGTAAATAGTAATTATGCTCTATTCTATATGTTGGCAGATTCTGTTTGCATCTCAGTAATTGTGTACATTAACAGGATGCAATAATAGTATGAAGTGTTTTATTAAACACTCGTTAGACACTTTATTTCTACTTCATTTTTGTTGAAAATAAATGCCTTTTCGATGTGATTTGTGATACCAAAAGGTATAAATTACAGATTAGAACCAAGGACTTTGAAACTATCGCTGGATAGTGGTAGCTTAGTGGTTAGAGAGTCGGGCTTGTATCCCAAGAGTTGCAGGTTTGAGTCTCACGGTCGACGTGTTGTGACTGTTGTGCCCTTTGAGCAAGGCACCTTACAATTGCTCCCCACAATGCACTGTGTGTGTGTGTGTGTGTGTGTGTGTGTGTGTGTGTGTGTGTGTGTGTGTGTGTGTGTGTGTGTGTGTGTGTGGTGTGTGTGTGTGTGTGTGTGTGTGTGTGTGTGTGTGTGTGTGTGTGTGTGTGTGTGTGTGTGTGTGTGTGTGTGTAGTATTTATCACTTTGTGGGGACCAAATGTCCCCATAAGGATAGTAAAACCTGAAATTTTTGACCTTGTGGGGACATTTTGTTGGTCCCCATGAGGAAAACAGCTTATAAATCATACTAAATTATGTTTTTTGAAAATGTAAAAATGCAGAATGTTTTCTGTGAGGGTTAGGTTTAGGGGTAGGGTTAGGTTTAGGGGATAGAATATAAAGTTTGTACAGTATAAAAACCATTATGTCTATGGAAAGTCCCCATAAAACATGGAAACGCAACATATGTGTGTGTGTGTGTGTGTGTGTGTGTGTGTGTGTGTGTGTGTGTGTGTGTGTGTGTGTGTGTGTGTGTGTGTGTGTGTGTGTGTTTTTAAAGAGGTCACTTTTTGGTATCCTCATCCAAACACACACTCCTGTCCAACCCACTTGTTACACCACTTCTGGGAAACCATTTATTGTTAAGGTAATTGTCATGATTTCCATATCAAAATCCGAAATAACCAGCTGTAGATGCTATTTTCACTAAGTGACAATATCAGCATTTTTACGTAATGCTATTTACATTAGGTGTAAATCATTTTCATTTAATAATTATCAAATTTGCAGTAAGTGTAAATGCTAATTAGATGCTATCTATATTGGCAGATAGATGCACCTTAGTATTTTTGTAGATTAACAGGATCCAATAATTATCATAGAGTGATATGATTATATTTATTAAAATTGTTAAATGGACGCTACATTGTTGTGAGAATAAAAGCCCTTCTACACCGACCCAAGCCTACCCAATAAATACTTTATTTTTAATAAACACTCTTCTCTTAATAAAGCACTTTATTTCCACTTTTCAAAATTTTCATTGCAAATAAATGGCTTTTTTTATCACAAAAAGGCAAATCTATAAGCCAGTGGTTCTCAAACTTCCTCATGCGTGCTAATATTGTTTTTGGAAGAGAAAATACAACTGACTTCAGGATGAACTTGAATGTTTTCTACGAGTACACTAACATTGTGCAAGAACAGAACTGCAGCAGCTCCCTTCCATAATGACCAAATACAAAATAAGTGCAATTAGCAACCATTACTGCCAGGTCAGGCACAAAAAGGGTTAAGGGACGCTTTTGTAAAGGAAATTTCCTACAAATGCAATAATCACTGTACATGCCTTTCTATCATGTCTTCTGAAAACCCTGACACATTCAGAAAGTGTGCACTGCCACAAATAGTTAGCAAATCTGGGCTTACATGTTTTCATGCCATAATCTTTTTCTAGTGAATTTATTTATATAAACCAAATGTACAGGGACATATTTGTATACTGTGTGACAGAAGTAATGTTAAAAAACAAATAGAAATACTCTTGAAACACACATTTTAGTATTTAGTACACATTTAGAGTATTGCTGTAAACAACTTCAGCTTTTGATTATATAGCAAACCTTCAAGATCAAACAATGGAAAAACACTTCCCAGCAAAAGTCATGTTTTATGAACACAAATTTGTTCAATTAAAAAAAAAAATTAAATCCTAATCACATCACAAGGTAATAAAAATGATTTAAGGAACAAAGCGCTGCACTGAAGTACAAAAAGTCGGTCTGTCCTGTTCTTCAGCGAAATGTCAATCTTCTGAAAGACCTGAATCTGTGGGGACACAAACCGTTATAATTAAAACCCAAACCAAAAGAAGAGCAGAAACAGCAACAAGCCTTAACCAAATACTCTCAGTTTTGGCCACAGACAATTACATCACATTTATTGGAGTTAATTATAAAAATGATTGTCCTTTGGTGCACTTTATCATCGATGAATGATAAACACAGAAGATGAAGTCTACCACTACTATACAAGACAGAGCTTCTATACCCGTTACTCTCCCCAGTCAAATGAAGCCATTTTTGACGTCAGACTCAATACTCTGGGGTTGACAGAGTACGCTCTCTTTTCTCTCTCTTTTCCACCTTGGTACCTTTATGAGGATTTATCCTAAAGATGCACCTTTAAAACACAACACAAACAATATCCTTAAATAATTGTTGTATGCTTCTTAACCAAAGGAATGCAGTCTATGAATTACCTTTAAAGAATTCTAGTGTGGCTCCCAGTTCTACAGGGTAACTGATGTTCAATATATAGTAAAGAGAGAACATCAGATACAGGGCTTCTGTAAAACTCAAGAGATGGTCATTTACAATCATCTGGTCTACTGCTACCATGTACACACTGGCTGTCAGTGGGTTCTCTCCTTTGAACAAACACAAAATCAGTAAGACATAATATTTAACAGAATGTGAGTTCTGGTCACCCGAAACCAGGAATTATTGTGTTGCAAGATCATAGTAAATAATACCCACCACACACTACTATACATGGTGTTGCTGGAAGCTGTTCTGAGCATATATCACTTGGAACAGAGGTGTCTTCTACCATCACAAGAAAGTGGTCTTGGTCATTTCTGAAATGGGTTAGCAGCAACATCACTGCCCCACAAACATGACCCCCTCCAGCTCTATACTTTGTGAGGATTCTCCCTGCTCTGCTTGCTCTTTCTGTGCACTCAAATTGAAAGTAGTCCAATATTCTTCTGAACTTACTGGAAGCAGATTCTTCAAAGCTGTTGTTTATGTCAATGCCAGTGAGCTCTTTAAAGTGTGCTTTCATTCCTGCTGGCTGAAAAAGATATGGCCACTCATCAAGTAAATCTTTGGTTTCCTTTCCAGATTGGATGTTGTTTCTTTGAGAGGTGTAAGTAGAAGTCATTAAGTCATAGATTGTCTTTACATCACTTTCATTATTTTGAAACATTACTAGCAACTATGCAACAGTGGATAGTACTAATAGCTTTTTGCTCTTTTTAAATTTGTCAATTCTACACACCAGTTGTTTGAGGAGAGAATCATATCCACTTCCTACAACCTGGGAATTAATCTCATCTCTGAAAGACTTTGGGTATGCAATCACCATTTGTCGGGCTATTTCTGATACATGTTTTTTTGCTGGACATTTGCTGACTTCCAGGATCTCAGAAGCAACAATGCGGACCAACTGTCTTCTCTCAGAGCAACTTGGCCTTTCGCCATTTTGCAACTTTTCCATAAAACTTGCTGGCATTTTTTGCCATGGAACATCAAAACTATAATGCCAGTCATGGTCATAAAACGAAGTTTCACAGCTACTGTCACCTAGAAGATAAACCAATGTCCACAGGTTACAGGATGAACACTTTTCATGCAGCTGTAATTTTTTGGCAAAATTGCCTATTCCCAAGCTGCAGATTTATTGAAGTTTAATAACGGACAAACAGAGATGGCATGGGGCTTTGTGGGTTGTTCATGTGCCACTATATAGAGTATGCATTTAAAGTGGTGCACAGACTTGTTTTATGTCCGCAGTGCATTATTGTCAGAGGGGAGACTGTTGTGCATTTTTCACAGGGACCGCAGGACCACAGTGCAACAAATCACTAGCATGAAATGGGCACATTTAACGTGTTGCTGGTGATTTGCTGCACTGTGGCCCTGTAGTTGCTCTGAACAATGCACAACAGTCTTCACTCTCTGCTGGCATAAGCTGCGGACTCAACTGGAGACGTTTTGGCCATTCATGCACCAGGTAATCACCACAGTGGCACATGTACGGATCACAGTGTATGCAATTTCCAAAATCAATGTTTTGAGGCCCTGTGCCATCACAGTTTGATTTGTACCATCAAACTACACTAGTCAAAATTTTAAGAGGATCAAAACCTTTCATAATTGTTGTCTTAAAACCAATACCCAAAACTCTTCAAATGTTGACTAGTGTACAATAAATCTGCAGATTTGTAGACATATACACATATACATATACATATACAAACCCGATTCCAAAAAAGTTGGGACACTGTAGAAATTGTGAATAAAAAAAAGGAATGGAATAATTTACAAATCTCATAAACGTATATTTTATTCACAATAGAATATAGATAACATATCAAATGTTGAAAGTGCCCTTGTATTCTACCCGTGTTGAAACAAAGTCTGGTTCATTAAGCAAGCTTGTCTCAACAGCTTTGCACACAGCATCACTGTACAAATGAGGAGAGTATGTGACCAAGTCAACACTTTTAAGCTTTGGTGAAAAAAATGACCGTGAGTGAAGATATGCTTGAAGAAGTTGATGGTTGTGTGACAATGTCTTGCATACATTTTTGAAGTTCTGTGTTCTTCTCACACTTCTTTTGAAGTAGGAATGTTTGCTTTCAAATCTCAATGACCATAAACGAATTAAAGGTCCAAGACTTAAAATGAGTGACGTATAGTGAAGCATGTAATGATGTTTTGGTTTCAAATTTTCACCAGGAAACAGCTCCTTTCTTGTTTCCAGATATTCTGGTATTAAGACATTGAGATATGCAGTCTGTGCAGTGGTAATCTTGGGAGCACACACTAGCTCAACCAGTTCTTTCAACTTAACAGTCAGTTGCCATACAGGGTCTTGTGACTCTACTCTGTCTCCAATTATGACAGGAAGAAATCTGAGGAGACACCAGTTCTCAGCTGCTTGACCACCTAACTTTCTGCCTTTTTCACATATCTGGGAGGGGGCAGAACCAGCATCAGAATCCAGATATTTGAATTGTGCAAGTCTCCTGTTCAGCTGCGTATATGAAAACCACTTCCTTTTTACAACGTATTCCAAGAAAATGGCAAGATCAATAGCTACAATGCCTTCAAACAAGTCGTGGCCAAGGCATGGGGGAAGGCCAGGCTGAGCAACATGAAAATATTTGAGAGAGTTGAAAATGGAGTCAAACTTCAACCCATTTACAACATTTTCTTCGGTCGTCCTTAGAGTTTCCACTGCCGCCTTATAGGACTCAACTGTGCGATTGGGAAAGTCTACACACACGTTTTGAAGTTCACTGCGAGATACCAAGCAATACCTACAGCAATGCTTGGCAGTACTGAAGTTCTGTGAGTAACCACCGATGCAGTGGGACCCCAAATTATCACCGATAATAGCCACTATTGTTGCACGTACTATGTCACCTGAAGATGTCACAAATCCATGCTCTTCAAGTTCTTTGACATCTGCCAACAACTTAGCAAAAATCTTGGTTTGACCAAAATAGTTAAAGTCTCTCTCATAACACAAAAGTGATAACTGAATGTTATCAATGCATGATCTGTAAAATGGCTCAAAGTTGCCAAGTGTAAAATACACTCCAATCATTTTGTGTCTTTTTTTAGCTGACCCAAGGGGATTCACAATCTCAAAGGCATCCTGGTACAAGATAAGTTGGATTGTAATCTCAGGCTGCTTAAACAAGTCATTGGATTTGAATACAGAGCCATCACAGATGTCAGAGAACACAGAAGAGTGTACATGCTGATGTTTGGCACACTGCTCCCACACCACTGGGTCTATTAACATGGTTTTTAAAGTGTTCTTCAATGGAATATACTGTGCATAACGTTGGTTTCGGTTCTCATCACGACCAAGACACATACTTTGTGGATGCACGCACTGAAAAACATTTCTGATAATACTGTCTTCTTTGGTATTCTGTGGAAAGTAATGAATTACAAGCTGAATGTAAATCTTGGCCTTGCAAAGTCTGCACCACAGATTCAATATCACATTGTGAAAGGGCCGTTTCCTGAACATCTTCTGTGTGTACTGATGACAGACAGAATTTAAACCACTGAATTCCTCCACAATCATCTGAATGGTTGACGATGGCACCAGGTATTTGGCTTGTAGCTGCATATAAAACAGGCAGAGATTTTTCATGTACAATGACTTTGCGTTACATTTCGTCAGTGAGTCTGTGAATTCACTTTCATCAACCTCATCCTCAGTAACATCAAAAAATGCTGAAGAAGTTTGCTCAGATAAAGTATCCATAATCCGTAATTGTGCAAATGTAGAAGTCCTGTGCTTTCGTGAAACATGGGCAGTGAAACTTGATCTTAAACTGAAATTTTTGTCACATTTTTCAAAAGGACAACACACCACCTCTCCCTTGGCTAAATGTGACCTGAGATGAGAAAGGACATTGTTCATGTCTGTAAATTGTTGTTGACAGTCTGTATTGTTGCAAACAAACGTGCCCGTCGAATCATCAAAATGAGTATGTGGTCTTTTGTGATGGCGATAAACATGAGCTTTGAGAGCATTGTACTTTGAGAATTTACATTTGCATTCTGGGAAGCAACATGGAAACTGAGCATTTGCTTCATGTCTGTGTAAGATTTGATGATTAACATATCCCTTAACTGTCTTCAGAGAGCAATCACAAAATTTGCACAAATACATCATCATCCATATGGTTAAAGGTAACACACCTCATAAGATGAAATCCGTTGTCCATGCATATGGGTGTTCTTAAATGATTGTGAAAGCAACGTTCTGAAACTTATTTAGTACTTTTTAATGCAACTTGCATCAAACATTAAGAATAAGATTTAAAAACGTATGTGATTAGCCATTGCAATTGTATTCACCTGTTGCCAATGAACTTTTAAATTACGTCAACAGATTTTTTAAACACTTACCATTCACCACTGGACATCGAGGTCCATGATTGTTTTGTTGTCATTCTGTTATATATTGCATTCATACAGCAGAATATGTTGCCTAAACGGTCACGTTTACACACAAAGCTACTTAACAAAGTCACTTACGATTTTTGAAAACAAACTGACGCCTGTAAATATTCCAGCTAACTTATTTGCCATGTCAATGAGCACGCTTCCCGACCAAAACAAAAACACAGGGATTTTTCCTTGAGGCATTAAATATAAAATTGTAATCAACAAGTGTTACTGTATTTACGTTGTTTCTGCTGTTGCAGTGCACCCTTGGCCTTGTCAGTGGGTGAGGTCACATCACTAAACTGTCTGAAGAAGTAAGGTGTCCTGGACCATCATCAAATTTGTGTATTACATATTTAATGAACAAATATTTTTTTATGTAAAAAACAATCATTTTTTATGTGAGAAACACAATAACATCTAAAAAGAGTAACATGATCAGACATGATAATGAATATAGATATGTGATGTATGATATCTAACCATTTTCTCTCTTATTTTTTAAAGGCATCAACATGGAGATTGAATTGGAGACCATTGTTCTGTTCGAAGTGTAGTTTGTGGAAGATGCAATGATGAAAATAATGTAACGGCACTCTGGCAAATGATTTTATTCCAGGTTTGGAGAAACATTTATTGTGGTTCAGTCAACGTACTACAAAGTTAATGTACTTACATTAGTGTAATGTATAGAAGGACTGGTCGTTGTGAATTTGATATTATAATGATACTTAACTTTAAAGTGTGTGTGTGTGTGTGTGTGTGTGTCAGTGTGAGTGTGTGTGTGTGTGTGTGTGTGTGTGTGTGTGTTAAAACTGACATCATTGTAAACTAGAAAATATCGCAACATTTAAACAAACAACTATTTATAAATGAGGATAACAACAACAAACAAAAATCCAATTGTGGCAATAGAGGAACTTTTGTGAGTAAATGCAGTCCTGTAAACACGTTACTTCATCAGTTATTGGTAGACTTTGTGGTTTTCTTGAAATAAAAATCAGTAAAGCGATGATCAGTTGGCATCACAACAGTACACATTTTTGTTCATGTACACGTTTCTGAGTGTGGGGTTTGATCCAGGAATGAGTAAATTAATACCAAAAATATGAGTGTCAAAGTAAACGCAGCCTTTGCATTTGTGTTTGACACCCCACTGACGTAACAGTACCATGAATGTAGTTTCAGGGTGTGAATTAAGTGTTAAAATATCTTGTGTGTGTATATCACAAGTCATTTGATTGTTGTCCAGTATGCCATCACCCCATTTCTTTGAAATGTTCACACTTGAATTGACATGGGTTTTATGATAACTGTGTACAGCATACTATAAAAACCTCTGAATTTGAACTATTGATTTAGCAAATGATTTCTAAAAACTTTCTATTCTTTTAAGTAATTATATTTAATTGTTGCCTGTATTACAAAGAGCAATACTTCTTTAACCACATCTCTACCATGTTTCACAACGTTACATGGAGCACTTGATGGGTAAAAAGAAAAACTTTTATAACAAA
The DNA here is from genome assembly GCF_025860055.1 of Xyrauchen texanus. NCBI lineage: Eukaryota > Metazoa > Chordata > Actinopteri > Cypriniformes > Catostomidae > Xyrauchen > Xyrauchen texanus. The sequence continues at coordinate 3,615 of NW_026266891.1, read as the reverse complement.
ATAAACCCTTTTATCCCCCTTCTTTCACACTTTTGGTTGTCACCATGCTGTTCAATGAAAGCAAACCATAAAACACCAGGAAACTCATGGCACCATATTGTTTTGCTGAACAGAATCACACAAGACCCCATCAGGCCTGATCAGGGGGGTGTGTGCGTATTCTGAAAAACCTCCCACCCCAGACCTCTGACGTCCTGTAAGAGCTCAGTATCGAATGAAAGACTTTGGGTGGAAAAATGTAAGAATCTTTGTAACATTTTACAATGAATGTATGGTATTTCATTTAAAATGCTCATTGTTGAAATACAAGTTTTAAATAAATGTTATGTTTTTTGTTCAGCATCTTTAAAGGGGTAATGCTAGAGATGTGTTAGACAATCTAATGTTTAAAAACACTTCTCTTTGTCAGAAGTAAAAATGCAAGACAACACATGTTAAAGATACATTTAAACTATGTGAAATGCTTTATCGTGTTTAGTAATATAATTCAAAACACAAAACTTTTATTTTTGTTAAAGTATTTGTTCATATTTAAATGGATGTGTGTTTTGCTGCATTTTATCTCATAGTTAAAATAAAAATGTAGTCAGAATTCTATAAAAAAATAAAAAACTTTGCGTTTTAGTAACATACTGTTTGCTAAAATACTGTTTTTGAAAATAAATGCCATTTAAAGGAGTATAATGTCACGTGTTAAACACCCGCTGCATGTCTCGCACACAAACGTGTCTCATCGGTGACATTTGCACACAAAATACACTAGACAGTCTGTTTTAAATGGGTTGTGTTTTCAAATCTGAAGACCACATGTAATGTAATGAGTTTTTTACTATGGCTTAAAATAAAATATTTTTAGATTGACTACCGAATAATACACGTGTATAAACCTCGTATTACCTAATGAAACGGTTTAACCCCTTACAGAAGTAAACAAACATATGGTTTGAAAGTGTAAACAACACACCGTTCAGCCTGCTTTTTACAACGAAAAGAAGAAATAGTTATATCATTTGTAGCTGTTTGATATTGGCATACTTCTGTCGCTCTGTTCTTTTATGTTGATGCGATGTTGCTTGTTGGTTGCATAGTTCTGAGCATTGTACTTTTTAAGTTTAATTCTCTCATTTTCATCAGTCACATATCGAGAACTTGCACTTCGCTTGGCATTCTCTCTCTATAATGCTTCAGATTCAATTCAATGGTCTCATGTCTCCATTGCTTTTATAACCCGCTTTTGTCTCTCATGTTTAAGACGTGTTGTTAAACACATTGCATTTGTCAAATCTTTGGTAAGGGGGGACAGGAATTAAAAGCTCAAATGTACACCAATTGGGTCATAAAGCATAGACCATAAATAATTTTTGTCACAAGGTACAGCAATTAAGCCATGAATCATTTTTTGTCACAACGTACATAATACATACTACTCCCATTGAACACTTGAGGCGTGCACCAGGTGCCTTAATTGTATTAAGGTGGTGCTGATGACATTGAGAGCTTTTAACTTTCTACAAAGATACAAATCGTTACGATGTAAACCAATGCACTTACGAGGCCTGTTGTTAGAGGCATGGCTGGGAGTTCAGGTACACATAGGTGTGAAGCCTTAATGTGGGAGAACTAGGTACTACACATGCGTCCCAGGCCCTTAACCTCGATCCCTGTGATGTACAGCCTTCCAGAGGGTGCTCAGAACTCTTCCTGGAGGTCTAGATTCTTTCAGAATTGAGTTCATACTAATCAAGGTTTTGGGGTTTCCTTGAAAGTTGAGCAGAGTTTGAACCACACGCTGCTTGAAGACAGATCTTCAGGAGTAGAATTGAGCACTCCTACCCTAAACTGTACTCCCTAAACCATTAATTTAGCAATTTATGGCCTAAACCTCAACGTCCTGCACCCCATGACCAACTCCTTACATGCAACACCATATAACCTAAATCCAAACATCTATCTCTGCAACCTACACCCTACCAGAGGGTCATCAGACCTGTTCGTGGAGGTCTACATATTTGCACAATTGAGTAGAAACGAATCAAGTTCTTGGGGTTTACCTGAAAGTTGGCCAGGGTTTGAACCACACTCTGCTTGAAGATAGAGCACTCCTACTCTAAAGTCTATGCCCTAAACCCTACACGTATCAACCTAAACTCAAAACACTACACCTACATTCTGCACCTGGAGCAAGGTGTAGGGTTGCTCCAGGTTCAGACTGGAGCAAGGTATTAACCCAAACCCTAGATCCTAACCCTTACCCTATCTTACAACCTAAACACTACACCCTTTCCTTCAGGGAGCAACTCATGCTGCTGGTCTGTAGTTTGAAATAGCTTACTTGGCTATCGAAAGCACCTCAACAATCACGCACGTCTCGGAAAGGACAAAAATGATTAGAACAAACTTGATATCGTAAAGACTAGGGTGTACTTTGTTTTTCCTCATGCCGTTCAAAGTATGCTCTTTTGGACGCTTTAGGGCTTACAGAGGCATTCGCCACATGCACACTACGACTTTTTGATACACTCTTAGTACAGTGCGCACATACGTGTACCTTCTGCATATCTAGAAAATTGGGATGCTTGTGGACAGTCTGTGCGTACCGTGCTGATGATTAAATTTGTGTCATGCGCACTGTACGTGAGACTTAGCGGCACACCGAAAACTGATATACTTGAGCCCGTCAGGGGAGCACTGCACACGTCCCGGCCTCTAGCCTGTCGGTCTGGATGTGTGCAGTGCTCCCCTGTTGACTCATCTCATCGGCCCGAGGGAGAGGGCCGTTGTCCGAGGAGCGGGGTGCATCACCTCATCCGACACATGTAGATTTGAAGCCGACTCCCCCAAGAAGAGGTGCGCTCTGCGTTTTAAAGACAGCCCTTCAGCCAGGATCTCGACGGGAGTTGGGCAGGAGAGCAAGAAGAGGTGCATCAAGCATTATTCACATCATGTGTGCTTCATTCACCGCTGTCAGAACGAGGCTTATTAATTATGCACCTCTTCTCACCTCTTCGTCTTCTAAGAGACGGGGCGACGATGGAGGGCCAGATCATTCCGCCACACATAATAAACTGTGATTATGTAACAAGTGAGTACAACTGATCTACATCAAAGAAAAATGAACCTGAATGAACAAACTTGGGGTTGCTTTAGATGTTTCTCCAATTGTTCCCACACAGATAAACCCAGCGATTAAAGGTTTGTTCGGTTGCCATGGTTTCAGTTTCTTCAGTCTTAAAGGGGCGGGTCACACTAGAATGAATATGGGCAACCAGGGCTGGACTGGGAAGAGAAATCGCCCCGGGATACCAGTTTTACATGGCAACTGGCCCAAAAGTTGTTTGGGTGGTTGATACAAAATGTGTTGAGCGTGGGGGTGGGGGGGTTTTCGGGGGGTGTTCCCTATCCTTTTCTGCATATCGCGGCGGCTCATTTTTGCTTATCGCCGCCCATTCGGCACGTTTCGAGGCCAACCCACCAACCCGCTCGGTTCTCCCGCTGGCCAGTCCGCCCCAAAGTGCGTCGGCCCACCGGGAAAATGCCCGGTGTGCCAGATTGCCAGTCCAGCCCTGTGTGGCAACACAATATGGGGTCTTCTTCCGGGACTTCAGTTTTAACTAT
>NW_026266890.1:0-17814 GCF_025860055.1 Xyrauchen texanus | reverse complement strand
TTTAGAACTTCGCTAGGCGATGCTAGCATGTGTTAACATGATGCTAGCACATTTTTAGCATTTTTAGCACTTTGCTAGGCGATGCTAGCATGTGTTAGCATGATGCTTAGCACATTTTTAGCATGTTTTAGCACTCGCTAGTCAATGCTAGCATGTGTTAGCATGATGCTAGCATGTTTTTAGCATGTTTTAGCGTGTGGCTAGGAAGATTTTAGGTCATTACTTTTTGGCTGCTTGATAAAAGAAATCCTCTGAGGGAGAGAGAGGGAGAGATGCAGGGCTGACAGGCCCTTTTTGTGTGTGTGTGTGAAAATGTCAGTTGGAATTTGAATTTCTGAACATTCCGCAATGTTAAGTCAATGGGAGTTTTTTCTGAGTTTGATCGTCATTTTTAGGAAAACCGTAAGTCCGATCAGTTAGAAAAGATATAGCACACTATTCGGGATTAGTCTGAAGGTCTGTGCCGAGTTTGGTGCCTGTAGCTTAAAAGCTCTAGGAGGAGTAGCGTATAGAAATTTCTGAGTAAGAAGAATAATAATAATAATAATAACTAGAAAAAGTTTGTCGAGACAAACTTTAAGTTGGCTTGTGAAAGTTTGGACCAGAAAGTTTGAAGAAGTTTAAAGTAGTTTGAAGTTTAAGATTAGTTTAAATTAGTTTAAATTAGTTTAAATTAGTTTAAAGTCGTTTATAGTTTAAAGTAGTTTGAAGTTTAAAGTAGTTTATAGTTTAAACGAGTTTAAAGTTTAAATTAGTTTGTAGTTTAAATTAGTTTAAAGTTTAAAGTAGTTTGTAGTTTAAAGTAGTTTAAAGTTTAACTTAGTTGCTAGATAGATAGATAGATAGATAGACACTCAGATAGATAGTTAGATAGAGAGATAGATAGATAGATATTTACCCTCAGATAGATAGATAGATATAGATAGATATGACAGCCTCAGATAGATAGATAGATAGAGAGAGACAGACAGATAGATAGCTAGATAGACAGATATTTAGCATTTATTAGATAGCTGTAGCTAGAGTAGATAGATAGCATAGATGTTAGCATGATGCTATGCTAGCACGTTTTTAGCATTTTTTAGCACTTCGCTAGGCGATGCTAGCATGTGTTAGCATGATGCTAGCACGTTTTTAGCATGTTTTAGCACTTCGCTAGGCGATGCTAGCATGTGTTAGCATGATGCTAGCACGTTTTTAGCATGTTTTAGCACTCGCTAGGCGATGCTAGCATGTGTTAGCATGATGCTAGCACGTTTTTAGCATGTTTTAGCACTTCGCTAGGCGATGCTAGCATGTGTTAGCATGATGCTATGCACGTTTTTAGCATGTTTTAGCGCTCGCTAGGCGATGCTAGCATGTGTTAGCATGATGCTAGCACGTTTTTAGCATGTTTTAGCGCTCGCTAGGCGATGCTAGCATGTGTTAGCATGATGCTAGCACGTTTTTAGCATGTTTTAGCGCTCGCTAGGCGATGCTAGCATGTGTTAGCATGATGCTGCTGACGTTTTTAGCATGTTTTAGCACTTAGCTAGGCGATGCTAGCATGTGTTAGCATGATGCTTAGCACGTTTTTAGCATGTTTTAGCACTCGGCTAGGCGATGCTAGCATGTGTTAGCATGATGCTAGCATGTTTTTAGCATGTTTTAGCACTTCGCTAGGCGATGCTAGCATGTGTTAGCATGATGCTAGCTACGTTTTTAGCATGTTTTAGCACTTCGGCTAGGCGATGCTAGCATGTGTTAGCATGATGCTTAGCACGTTTTTAGCATGTTTTAGCGCTCGGCTAGGCGATGCTAGCATGTGTTAGCATGATGCTAGCACGTTTTTAGCATGTTTTAGCACTTCGCTAGGCGATGTTAGCATGTGTTAGCATGATGCTAGCACGTTTTAGCATTTTTAGCACTTCGCTAGGCGTGCTAGCACGTTTTAGCATGTTTTAGCACTTGCTAGGCGATGCTAGCACGTTTTAGCATGTTTTAGCACTGCTAGTCAATGCTAGCATGTGTTAGCATGATGCTACCACGCTTTTAGCATGTTTTAGCATGTGGCTATGAAGATTTTAGGTCATTACTTTTTGGCTGGTTGATAAAAGAAATCCTCTGAGGAGAGAGAGAGGAGAGATGCAGGGCTGACAGGCCCTTTTTGTCTGTGTGTGTGAAAATGTCAGTTGGAATTTGAATTTCTGAACATTCCGCAATGTTAAGTCAATGGGAGTTTTTTCCGAGTTTGATCGTCATTTTTAGGAAAACCGTAAGTCCGATCAGTTAGAAAAGATATAGCACACTATTCGGGATTAGTCTGAAGGTCTGTGCCGAGTTTGGTGTCTGTGGAGCTTAAAAGCTCTAGGAGGAGTAAGCGTATAGAAATTTCTGAGTAAGAAGAATAATAATAACTAGATAGGTACATTTCCTGAAGAAAATGTGAGTGGTGCTTGCCGTGGCAAAACTCGTCAAATAGCCTGCTTGAAAAGAACAGAAATTGTGGTCATAAATAAATCAACCCAGAAGTCTGTATAATGTTCTGGTGCAGAAATATGTGATTTGTTAGTAGGTTGCTAGGGTAACCCCATGTGGTTGCTAGGCAGTTACCATAGTGATACTAATCAAGTGTCCTTGCCATCCTGATTGAAATAAGTCAAACCGGAAGTCTGTATGTTTTTGTGATGCAGAGATATGTGATTTGTTACTCGGTTGCTAGGGTAAGCCCATCTGGTTGCTAGGCAGTTACCATAGTGATACTAATGAAGTCTCCTTTCCATCCTGATTGAAATAAGTCAACCCGGAAGTCTCTACGTTTTTCTGATGCAGAGATATGTGATTTGTTACTCGGTTGCTAGGGTAACCCCATCTGGTTGCTAGGCAGTTACCATAGTGATACTAATCAAGTGTCCTTGCCATCCTGATTGAAATAAATCAACCCAGAAGTCTCTCTGATTTTCTGGTGCAGAGATATAGTTACTGCTAAACGGTTGCTAGGGTACTCTGTTTAGTTGCTAGGGAGTGGCTTGGCAGCTGCCAATCATGAATCTCCAAAGGCTGCTTGTCAGTATGAATGATATAAACCAACTCCCATGCCTCTGTGACATTCAGAATGGAAGATATCCCTCTATGGATTTTGGTTGTTAAGGTGCTCGACAATGGTTGCTAGGGAGGGGCTAGGAAGTGTTGATTTGATGCATGATTGGCTGTTTGCTGTCCCGAGTAAAACGAGACCACCCTTGTGTTTCTATGACACTTCTATCCGGAGATATCCCTTTGATCTGTTTCAATAGAAGTCTATGGGACTTGTTGCTAAGGTGCTCTTAATGGTTGCTAGGGCGTGGCTTGATAGCTTCACAATGATCCTGAGAGACTGATTGGTCGTCTGAGTAAAATGAGCCCACCCCCTCGTCTCTATGACACTGTGATCCAGAGCTATGTTCAATACAAATCCCTATGCCTTTTCATTTCAGGGGCCGTCCTACACCATTATAAGTCAATTGGGGCATTTTTGGGCAGCTCCTGCCCCCCAGGGGTGCAGCTTTTACCCCATATTGAGGTATGCTCTTACAGAGCCTGCCAGCCTCTTCAAATGTGGCAAATCACACGTTTCTACGAAATCCTCGCTTGGAGCTGTGACGCGTCAAAGTTTGTCTCAATGTTAAGTCTATGGGATTTTTCGGCTGCTTTTTTGCCCCTGGGGCAAGTACCGTACCCCCGATCGCTTATAAAAGTCATAGCACACGTGTCCTCAATAGGCCGTTCGATTTGACACCTCATTCGTGGGTCTACGCCAAACGGTGCGGGACGAGTTAGGTGCCGAAGTTTTGTTAAGAGATATAAAAAATAAGAAAAATAAAAATAATAAAAACTAGATGGGTACATTTCCTGAAGAAAATGTGAGTGGTGCTTGCCGTGGCAAAACTCGTCAAACAGCATGTTGTAACTTGAAAAGAACAAAAATTATGGTCATAAATAAACCAACCCAGAAATGTGTACGATGTTCTGGTGCAGAAATATGTGATTTGTTACTCGGTTGCTAGGGTAAGCCCGTGTGGTTGCTATGCAGTTACCAAGGTAATACAATACATGGCTCCTTTCCATCCTGAGTGAAATAAGTCAACCCGGAAGTCTGTAGTGTGTTCTGGTGCAGAGATATGTGATATGTTGCTCGGTTGCTAGGGTAACTCCATCTGGTTGCTAGGCAGTTACCATAGTGATACTAATCAAGTCTCCTGGCCATCCTGATTAAAATAAATCAACCCGGAAGTCTCTATGTTTTTGTGATGCAGAGATATGTGATTTTTTACTCGGTTGCTAGGGTAACCCCATCTGGTTGCTAGGCAGATACCATAGTGATACTAATCAAGTGTCCTTGCCATCCTTATTGAAATAAGTCAACCCGGAAGTCTCTACGTTTTTCTGATGCAGAGATATGTGATTTGTTACTCGGTTGCTAGGGTAAGCCCATCTGGTTGCTAGGCAGTTACCATAGTGATACTAATGAAGTCTCCTTGCCATCCTGATTGAAATAAGTCAACCCGGAAGTCTCTATGTTTTTGTGATGCAGAGATATGTGATTTTTTACTCGGTTGCTAGGGTAACCCCATCTGGTTGCTAGGCAGATACCATAGTGATACTAATCAAGTGTCCTTGCCATCCTTATTGAAATAAGTCAACCCGGAAGTCTCTACGTTTTTCTGATGCAGAGATATGTGATTTGTTACTCGGTTGCTAGGGTAAGCCCATCTGGTTGCTAGGCAGTTACCATAGTGATACTAATGAAGTCTCCTTGCCATCCTGATTGAAGTAAGTCAACCCGGAAGTCTCTATGTTTTTGTGATGCAGAGATATGTGATTTGTTACTCGGTTGCTAGGGTAAGCCCATCTGGTTGCTAGGCAGTTACCATAGTGATACTAATGAAGTGTCCTTGCCATCCTGATTGAAATAAGTCAACCCGGAAGTCTCTACGTTTTTCTGATGCAGAGATATGTGATTTGTTACTCGGTTGCTAGGGTAACCCCATCTGGTTGCTAGGCAGTTAACATAGTGATACTTATCAAGTCTCCTTGCCATCCTGATTGAAATAAATCAACCCAGAAGTCTCTCTGATTTTCTGGTGCAGAGATATAGTTACTGCTAAACGGTTGCTAGGGTACTCTGTGTAGTTGCTAGGGAGTGGCTTGGCAGCTGCCAATCATGAATCTCCAAAGGCTGCTTGTCAGTATGAATGATATAAACCAACTCCCATGCCTCTGTGACATTCAGAATGGAAGATATCCCTCTATGGATTTTGGTTGTTAAGGTGCTCGACAATGGTTGCTAGGGAGGGGCTAGGAAGTGTTGAAGTGATGCATGATTGGCTGTTTGCTGTCCCGAGTCAAACGAGACCACCCTTGTGTTTCTATGACACTTCTATCCGGAGATATCCCTTTGATCTTTTTCAATAGAAGTCTATGGGACTTGTTGCTAAGGTGCTCTTAATGGTTGCTAGGGCGTGGCTTGATAGCTTCACAATGATCCAGAGAGACTGATTGGTTGTCTGAGTAAAATGAGCCCACCCCCTCGTCTCTATGACACTGTGATCCAGAGCTATGTTCAATACAAATCCCTATGCCTTTTCATTTCATGGGCCGTCCTACACCATTATAAGTCAATTGGGGCATTTTTGGGCAGCTCCTGCCCCCCAGGGGTGCAACTTTTACCCCATATTGAGGTATGCTCTTACAGAGCCTGCCAGCCTCTTCAAATGTGGCAAATCACACGTTTCTACGAAATCCTCGCTTGGAGCTGTGACGCGTCAAAGTTTGTCTCAATGTTAAGTCTATGGGATTTTTCGGCCGCTTTTTTGCCCCTGGGGCAAATACCGTACCCCCGATCGCTTATAAAAGTCATAGCACACGTGTCCTCAATAGGCCGTTCGATTTGATACCTCATTCGTGGGTCTACGCCAAACGGTGCGGGACGAGTTAGGTGCCGAAGTTTTGTTAAGAGATATAATAAAAATAAAAATAAAAAGTATAATAAGTATGTGAGATTACAATAGTGATGCTTTGCAAGCACCACTAATAACTAGATAGGTACATTTCCTGAAGAAAATGTGAGTGGTGCTTGCCGTGGCAAAACTCGTCAAACAGCATGCTGTAACTTGAAAAGAAAAAAAATTATGGTCATAAATAAATCAACCCAGAAGTCTGTACGATTTTCTGGTGCAGAAATATGTGATTTGTTACTCGGTTGCTAGGGTAAGCCCATGTGGTTGCTATGCAGTTACCATAGGTAATACTAATACATGGCTCCTTTCCATCCTGAGTGAAATAAGTCAACCCGGAAGTCTGTAGTGTTTTCTGGTGCAGAGATATGTGATTTGTTACTCGGTTGCTAGGGTAACCCCATCTGGTTGCTAGGCAGTTACCATAGTGATACTAATCAAGTGTCCTTGCCATCCTGATTGAAATAAATCAACCCAGAAGTCTCTCTGATTTTCTGGTGCAGAGATATAGTTACTGCTAAACGGTTGCTAGGGTACTCTGTTTAGTTGCTAGGGAGTGGCTTGGCAGCTGCCAATCATGAATCTCCAAAGGCTGCTTGTCAGTATGAATGATATAAACCAACTCCCATGCCTCTGTGACATTCAGAATGGAAGATATCCCTCTATGGATTTTGGTTGTTAAGGTGCTCGACAATGGTTGCTAGGGAGGGGCTAGGAAGTGTTGATGTGATGCATGATTGGCTGTTTGCTGTCCCGAGTCAAACGAGACCACCCTTGTGTTTCTATGACACTTCTATCCGGAGATATCCCTTTGATCTGTTTCAATAGAAGTCTATGGGACTTGTTGCTAAGGTGCTCTTAATGGTTGCTAGGGCGTGGCTTGATAGCTTCACAATGATCCTGAGAGACTGATTGGTCGTCTGAGTAAAATGAGCCCACCCCCTCGTCTCTATGACACTGTGATCCAGAGCTATGTTCAATACAAATCCCTATGCCTTTTCATTTCATGGGCCGTCCTACACCATTATAAGTCAATTGGGGCATTTTTGGGCAGCTCCTGCCCCCAGGGGTGCAACTTTTACCCCATATTGAGGTATGCTCTTACAGAGCCTGCCAGCCTCTTCAAATGTGGCAAATCACACGTTTCTACGAAATCCTCGCTTGGAGCTGTGACGCGTCAAAGTTTGTCTCAATGTTAAGTCTATGGGATTTTTCGGCTGCTTTTTTGCCCCTGGGGCAAATACCGTACTCCCGATCGCTTATAAAAGTCATAGCACACGTGTCCTCAATAGGCCGTTCGATTTGACACCTCATTCGTGGGTCTACGCCAAACGGTGCGGGACGAGTTAGGTGCCGAAGTTTTGTTAAGAGATATAAAATAAAAATAAGAATAAAATAATAAGTATGTGAGATTACAATAGTGATGCTTTGCAAGCACCACTAATAAATAACTAGATAGGTACATTTCCTGAAGAAAATGTGAGTGGTGCTTGCCGTGGCAAAACTCGTCAAATAGCCTGCTTGAAAAGAACAGAAATTGTGGTCATAAATAAATCAACCCAGAAGTCTGTATAATGTTCTGGTGCAGAAATATGTGATTTGTTACGTAGGTTGCTAGGGTAACCCCATGTGGTTGCTAGGCAGTTACCATAGTGATACTAATCAAGTGTCCTTGCCATCCTGATTGAAATAAGTCAACCCGGAAGTCTCTATGTTTTTGTGATGCAGAGATATGTGATTTGTTACTCGGTTGCTAGGGTAAGCCCATCTGGTTGCTAGGCAGTTACCATAGTGATACTAATGAAGTCTCCTTTCCATCCTGATTGAAATAAGTCAACCCGGAAGTCTCTACGTTTTTCTGATGCAGAGATATGTGATTTGTTACTCGGTTGCTAGGGTAACCCCATCTGGTTGCTAGGCAGTTACCATAGTGATACTAATCAAGTGTCCTTGCCATCCTGATTGAAATAAATCAACCCAGAAGTCTCTCTGATTTTCTGGTGCAGAGATATAGTTACTGCTAAACGGTTGCTAGGGTACTCTGTTTAGTTGCTAGGGAGTGGCTTGGCAGCTGCCAATCATGAATCTCCAAAGGCTGCTTGTCAGTATGAATGATATAAACCAACTCCCATGCCTCTGTGACATTCAGAATGGAAGATATCCCTCTATGGATTTTGGTTGTTAAGGTGCTCGACAATGGTTGCTAGGGAGGGGCTAGGAAGTGTTGATTTGATGCATGATTGGCTGTTTGCTGTCCCGAGTCAAACGAGACCACCCTTGTGTTTCTATGACACTTCTATCCGGAGATATCCCTTTGATCTGTTTCAATAGAAGTCTATGGGACTTGTTGCTAAGGTGCTCTTAATGGTTGCTAGGGCGTGGCTTGATAGCTTCACAATGATCCTGAGAGACTGATTGGTCGTCTGAGTAAAATGAGCCCACCCCCTCGTCTCTATGACACTGTGATCCAGAGCTATGTTCAATACAAATCCCTATGCCTTTTCATTTCATGGGCCGTCCTACACCATTATAAGTCAATTGGGGCATTTTTGGGCAGCTCCTGCCCCCCAGGGGTGCAACTTTTACCCCATATTGAGGTATGCTCTTACAGAGCCTGCCAGCCTCTTCAAATGTGGCAAATCACACGTTTCTACGAAATCCTCGCTTGGAGCTGTGACGCGTCAAAGTTTGTCTCAATGTTAAGTCTATGGGATTTTTCGGCCGCTTTTTTGCCCCTGGGGCAAATACCGTACCCCCGATCGCTTATAAAAGTCATAGCACACGTGTCCTCAATAGGCCGTTCGATTTGACACCTCATTCGTGGGTCTACGCCAAACGGTGCGGGACGAGTTAGGTGCCGAAGTTTTGTTAAGAGATATAAAAATAAAAATAAAAATAATAAGTATGTGAGATTACAATAGTGATGCTTTGCAAGCACCACTAATAAAAATAATAAGTATGTGAGATTACAATAGTGATGCTTTGCAAGCACCACTAACTAGATAGGTACATTTCCTGAAGAAAATGTGAGTGGTGCTTGCCGTGGCAAAACTCGTCAAATAGCCTGCTTGAAAAGAACAGAAATTGTGGTCATAAATAAATCAACCCAGAAGTCTGTATAATGTTCTGGTGCAGAAATATGTGATTTGTTAGTAGGTTGCTAGGGTAACCCCATGTGGTTGCTAGGCAGTTACCATAGTGATACTAATCAAGTGTCCTTGCCATCCTGATTGAAATAAGTCAAACCGGAAGTCTGTATGTTTTTGTGATGCAGAGATATGTGATTTGTTACTCGGTTGCTAGGGTAAGCCCATCTGGTTGCTAGGCAGTTACCATAGTGATACTAATGAAGTCTCCTTTCCATCCTGATTGAAATAAGTCAACCCGGAAGTCTCTACGTTTTTCTGATGCAGAGATATGTGATTTGTTACTCGGTTGCTAGGGTAACCCCATCTGGTTGCTAGGCAGTTACCATAGTGATACTAATCAAGTGTCCTTGCCATCCTGATTGAAATAAATCAACCCAGAAGTCTCTCTGATTTTCTGGTGCAGAGATATAGTTACTGCTAAACGGTTGCTAGGGTACTCTGTTTAGTTGCTAGGGAGTGGCTTGGCAGCTGCCAATCATGAATCTCCAAAGGCTGCTTGTCAGTATGAATGATATAAACCAACTCCCATGCCTCTGTGACATTCAGAATGGAAGATATCCCTCTATGGATTTTGGTTGTTAAGGTGCTCGACAATGGTTGCTAGGGAGGGGCTAGGAAGTGTTGATTTGATGCATGATTGGCTGTTTGCTGTCCCGAGTAAAACGAGACCACCCTTGTGTTTCTATGACACTTCTATCCGGAGATATCCCTTTGATCTGTTTCAATAGAAGTCTATGGGACTTGTTGCTAAGGTGCTCTTAATGGTTGCTAGGGCGTGGCTTGATAGCTTCACAATGATCCTGAGAGACTGATTGGTCGTCTGAGTAAAATGAGCCCACCCCCTCGTCTCTATGACACTGTGATCCAGAGCTATGTTCAATACAAATCCCTATGCCTTTTCATTTCAGGGGCCGTCCTACACCATTATAAGTCAATTGGGGCATTTTTGGGCAGCTCCTGCCCCCAGGGGTGCAGCTTTTACCCCATATTGAGGTATGCTCTTACAGAGCCTGCCAGCCTCTTCAAATGTGGCAAATCACACGTTTCTACGAAATCCTCGCTTGGAGCTGTGACGCGTCAAAGTTTGTCTCAATGTTAAGTCTATGGGATTTTTCGGCTGCTTTTTTGCCCCTGGGGCAAGTACCGTACCCCCGATCGCTTATAAAAGTCATAGCACACGTGTCCTCAATAGGCCGTTCGATTTGACACCTCATTCGTGGGTCTACGCCAAACGGTGCGGGACGAGTTAGGTGCCGAAGTTTTGTTAAGAGATATAAAAAATAAGAAAAATAAAAATAATAAAAATAACTAGATAGGTACATTTCCTGAAGAAAATGTGAGTGGTGCTTGCCGTGGCAAAACTCGTCAAATAGCCTGCTTGAAAAGAACAGAAATTGTGGTCATAAATAAATCAACCCAGAAGTCTGTATAATTTTCTGGTGCAGAAATATGTGATTTGTTACTAGGTTGCTAGGGTAAGCCCATGTGGTTGCTATGCAGTTAGCAAGGTAATACAATACATGGCTCCTTTCCATCCTGAGTGAAATAAGTCAACCCAAAAATCTGTACTGTTTTCTGGTGCAGAGATATGTGATTTGTTACTCGGTTGCTAGGGTAACCCCATGTGGTTGCTAGGCAGTTACCATAGTGATACTAATCAAGTGTCCTTGCCATCCTGATTGAAATAAGTCAACCCGGAAGTCTCTATGTTTTTGTGATGCAGAGATATGTGATTTGTTACTCGGTTGCTAGGGTAAGCCCATCTGGTTGCTAGGCAGTTACCATAGTGATACTAATGAAGTCTCCTTTCCATCCTGATTGAAATAAGTCAACCCGGAAGTCTCTACGTTTTTCTGATGCAGAGATATGTGATTTGTTACTCGGTTGCTAGGGTAACCCCATCTGGTTGCTAGGCAGTTACCATAGTGATACTAATCAAGTGTCCTTGCCATCCTGATTGAAATAAATCAACCCAGAAGTCTCTCTGATTTTCTGGTGCAGAGATATAGTTACTGCTAAACGGTTGCTAGGGTACTCTGTGTAGTTGCTAGGGAGTGGCTTGGCAGCTGCCAATCATGAATCTCCAAAGGCTGCTTGTCAGTATGAATGATATAAACCAACTCCCATGCCTCTGTGACATTCAGAATGGAAGATATCCCTCTATGGATTTTGGTTGTTAAGGTGCTCGACAATGGTTGCTAGGGAGGGGCTAGGAAGTGTTGATTTGATGCATGATTGGCTGTTTGCTGTCCCGAGTCAAACGAGACCACCCTTGTGTTTCTATGACACTTCTATCCGGAGATATCCCTTTGATCTGTTTCAATAGAAGTCTATGGGACTTGTTGCTAAGGTGCTCTTAATGGTTGCTAGGGCGTGGCTTGATAGCTTCACAATGATCCTGAGAGACTGATTGGTCGTCTGAGTAAAATGAGCCCACCCCCTCGTCTCTATGACACTGTGATCCAGAGCTATGTTCAATACAAATCCCTATGCCTTTTCATTTCATGGGCCGTCCTACACCATTATAAGTCAATTGGGGCATTTTTGGGCAGCTCCTGCCCCCCAGGGGTGCAACTTTTACCCCATATTGAGGTATGCTCTTACAGAGCCTGCCAGCCTCTTCAAATGTGGCAAATCACACGTTTCTACGAAATCCTCGCTTGGAGCTGTGACGCGTCAAAGTTTGTCTCAATGTTAAGTCTATGGGATTTTTCGGCCGCTTTTTTGCCCCTGGGGCAAATACCGTACCCCCGATCGCTTATAAAAGTCATAGCACACGTGTCCTCAATAGGCCGTTCGATTTGACACCTCATTCGTGGGTCTACGCCAAACGGTGCGGGACGAGTTAGGTGCCGAAGTTTTGTTAAGAGATATAAAAATAAAAATAAAAATAAAAATATAATAAGTATGTGAGATTACAATAGTGATGCTTTGCAAGCACCACTAATCTAGATAGGTACATTTCCTGAAGAAAATGTGAGTGGTGCTTGCCGTGGCAAAACTCGTCAAATAGCCTGCTTGAAAAGAACAGAAATTGTGGTCATAAATAAATCAACCCAGAAGTCTGTATAATGTTCTGGTGCAGAAATATGTGATTTGTTAGTAGGTTGCTAGGGTAACCCCATGTGGTTGCTAGGCAGTTACCATAGTGATACTAATCAAGTGTCCTTGCCATCCTGATTGAAATAAGTCAAACCGGAAGTCTGTATGTTTTTGTGATGCAGAGATATGTGATTTGTTACTCGGTTGCTAGGGTAAGCCCATCTGGTTGCTAGGCAGTTACCATAGTGATACTAATGAAGTCTCCTTTCCATCCTGATTGAAATAAGTCAACCCGGAAGTCTCTACGTTTTTCTGATGCAGAGATATGTGATTTGTTACTCGGTTGCTAGGGTAACCCCATCTGGTTGCTAGGCAGTTACCATAGTGATACTAATCAAGTGTCCTTGCCATCCTGATTGAAATAAATCAACCCAGAAGTCTCTCTGATTTTCTGGTGCAGAGATATAGTTACTGCTAAACGGTTGCTAGGGTACTCTGTTTAGTTGCTAGGGAGTGGCTTGGCAGCTGCCAATCATGAATCTCCAAAGGCTGCTTGTCAGTATGAATGATATAAACCAACTCCCATGCCTCTGTGACATTCAGAATGGAAGATATCCCTCTATGGATTTTGGTTGTTAAGGTGCTCGACAATGGTTGCTAGGGAGGGGCTAGGAAGTGTTGATTTGATGCATGATTGGCTGTTTGCTGTCCCGAGTAAAACGAGACCACCCTTGTGTTTCTATGACACTTCTATCCGGAGATATCCCTTTGATCTGTTTCAATAGAAGTCTATGGGACTTGTTGCTAAGGTGCTCTTAATGGTTGCTAGGGCGTGGCTTGATAGCTTCACAATGATCCTGAGAGACTGATTGGTCGTCTGAGTAAAATGAGCCCACCCCCTCGTCTCTATGACACTGTGATCCAGAGCTATGTTCAATACAAATCCCTATGCCTTTTCATTTCAGGGGCCGTCCTACACCATTATAAGTCAATTGGGGCATTTTTGGGCAGCTCCTGCCCCCCAGGGGTGCAGCTTTTACCCCATATTGAGGTATGCTCTTACAGAGCCTGCCAGCCTCTTCAAATGTGGCAAATCACACGTTTCTACGAAATCCTCGCTTGGAGCTGTGACGCGTCAAAGTTTGTCTCAATGTTAAGTCTATGGGATTTTTCGGCTGCTTTTTTGCCCCTGGGGCAAGTACCGTACCCCCGATCGCTTATAAAAGTCATAGCACACGTGTCCTCAATAGGCCGTTCGATTTGACACCTCATTCGTGGGTCTACGCCAAACGGTGCGGGACGAGTTAGGTGCCGAAGTTTTGTTAAGAGATATAAAAAATAAGAAAAATAAAAATAATAAAATAACTAGATAGGTACATTTCCTGAAGAAAATGTGAGTGGTGCTTGCCGTGGCAAAACTCGTCAAACAGCATGTTGTAACTTGAAAAGAACAAAAATTATGGTCATAAATAAATCAACCCAGAAGTCTGTACGATGTTCTGGTGCAGAAATATGTGATTTGTTACTCGGTTGCTAGGGTAAGCCCGTGTGGTTGCTATGCAGTTACCAAGGTAATACAATACATGGCTCCTTTCCATCCTGAGTGAAATAAGTCAACCCGGAAGTCTGTAGTGTGTTCTGGTGCAGAGATATGTGATATGTTGCTCGGTTGCTAGGGTAACTCCATCTGGTTGCTAGGCAGTTACCATAGTGATACTAATCAAGTCTCCTGGCCATCCTGATTAAAATAAATCAACCCGGAAGTCTCTATGTTTTTGTGATGCAGAGATATGTGATTTGTTACTCGGTTGCTAGGGTAACCCCATCTGGTTGCTAGGCAGATACCATAGTGATACTAATCAAGTGTCCTTGCCATCCTTATTGAAATAAGTCAACCCGGAAGTCTCTACGTTTTTCTGATGCAGAGATATGTGATTTGTTACTCGGTTGCTAGGGTAAGCCCATCTGGTTGCTAGGCAGTTACCATAGTGATACTAATGAAGTCTCCTTGCCATCCTGATTGAAATAAGTCAACCCGGAAGTCTCTATGTTTTTGTGATGCAGAGATATGTGATTTGTTACTCGGTTGCTAGGGTAAGCCCATCTGGTTGCTAGGCAGTTACCATAGTGATACTAATGAAGTGTCCTTGCCATCCTGATTGAAATAAGTCAACCCGGAAGTCTCTACGTTTTTCTGATGCAGAGATATGTGATTTGTTACTCGGTTGCTAGGGTAACCCCATCTGGTTGCTAGGCAGTTAACATAGTGATACTTATCAAGTCTCCTTGCCATCCTGATTGAAATAAATCAACCCAGAAGTCTCTCTGATTTTCTGGTGCAGAGATATAGTTACTGCTAAACGGTTGCTAGGGTACTCTGTGTAGTTGCTAGGGAGTGGCTTGGCAGCTGCCAATCATGAATCTCCAAAGGCTGCTTGTCAGTATGAATGATATAAACCAACTCCCATGCCTCTGTGACATTCAGAATGGAAGATATCCCTCTATGGATTTTGGTTGTTAAGGTGCTCGACAATGGTTGCTAGGGAGGGGCTAGGAAGTGTTGAAGTGATGCATGATTGGCTGTTTGCTGTCCCGAGTCAAACGAGACCACCCTTGTGTTTCTATGACACTTCTATCCGGAGATATCCCTTTGATCTTTTTCAATAGAAGTCTATGGGACTTGTTGCTAAGGTGCTCTTAATGGTTGCTAGGGCGTGGCTTGATAGCTTCACAATGATCCAGAGAGACTGATTGGTTGTCTGAGTAAAATGAGCCCACCCCCTCGTCTCTATGACACTGTGATCCAGAGCTATGTTCAATACAAATCCCTATGCCTTTTCATTTCATGGGCCGTCCTACACCATTATAAGTCAATTGGGGCATTTTTGGGCAGCTCCTGCCCCCAGGGGTGCAACTTTTACCCCATATTGAGGTATGCTCTTACAGAGCCTGCCAGCCTCTTCAAATGTGGCAAATCACACGTTTCTACGAAATCCTCGCTTGGAGCTGTGACGCGTCAAAGTTTGTCTCAATGTTAAGTCTATGGGATTTTTCGGCCGCTTTTTTGCCCCTGGGGCAAATACCGTACCCCCGATCGCTTATAAAAGTCATAGCACACGTGTCCTCAATAGGCCGTTCGATTTGATACCTCATTCGTGGGTCTACGCCAAACGGTGCGGGACGAGTTAGGTGCCGAAGTTTTGTTAAGAGATATAATAAAAATAAAAATAAAAAGTATAATAAGTATGTGAGATTACAATAGTGATGCTTTGCAAGCACCACTAATAAAAATAACTAGATAGGTACATTTCCTGAAGAAAATGTGAGTGGTGCTTGCCGTGGCAAAACTCGTCAAATAGCCTGCTTGAAAAGAACAGAAATTGTGGTCATAAATAAATCAACCCAGAAGTCTGTATAATGTTCTGGTGCAGAAATATGTGATTTGTTAGTAGGTTGCTAGGGTAACCCCATGTGGTTGCTAGGCAGTTACCATAGTGATACTAATCAAGTGTCCTTGCCATCCTGATTGAAATAAGTCAAACCGGAAGTCTGTATGTTTTTGTGATGCAGAGATATGTGATTTGTTACTCGGTTGCTAGGGTAAGCCCATCTGGTTGCTAGGCAGTTACCATAGTGATACTAATGAAGTCTCCTTTCCATCCTGATTGAAATAAGTCAACCCGGAAGTCTCTACGTTTTTCTGATGCAGAGATATGTGATTTGTTACTCGGTTGCTAGGGTAACCCCATCTGGTTGCTAGGCAGTTACCATAGTGATACTAATCAAGTGTCCTTGCCATCCTGATTGAAATAAATCAACCCAGAAGTCTCTCTGATTTTCTGGTGCAGAGATATAGTTACTGCTAAACGGTTGCTAGGGTACTCTGTTTAGTTGCTAGGGAGTGGCTTGGCAGCTGCCAATCATGAATCTCCAAAGGCTGCTTGTCAGTATGAATGATATAAACCAACTCCCATGCCTCTGTGACATTCAGAATGGAAGATATCCCTCTATGGATTTTGGTTGTTAAGGTGCTCGACAATGGTTGCTAGGGAGGGGCTAGGAAGTGTTGATTTGATGCATGATTGGCTGTTTGCTGTCCCGAGTAAAACGAGACCACCCTTGTGTTTCTATGACACTTCTATCCGGAGATATCCCTTTGATCTGTTTCAATAGAAGTCTATGGGACTTGTTGCTAAGGTGCTCTTAATGGTTGCTAGGGCGTGGCTTGATAGCTTCACAATGATCCTGAGAGACTGATTGGTCGTCTGAGTAAAATGAGCCCACCCCCTCGTCTCTATGACACTGTGATCCAGAGCTATGTTCAATACAAATCCCTATGCCTTTTCATTTCATGGGCCGTCCTACACCATTATAAGTCAATTGGGGCATTTTTGGGCAGCTCCTGCCCCCCAGGGGTGCAGCTTTTACCCCATATTGAGGTATGCTCTTACAGAGCCTGCCAGCCTCTTCAAATGTGGCAAATCACACGTTTCTACGAAATCCTCGCTTGGAGCTGTGACGCGTCAAAGTTTGTCTCAATGTTAAGTCTATGGGATTTTTCGGCTGCTTTTTTGCCCCTGGGGCAAGTACCGTACCCCCGATCGCTTATAAAAGTCATAGCACACGTGTCCTCAATAGGCCGTTCGATTTGACACCTCATTCGTGGGTCTACGCCAAACGGTGCGGGACGAGTTAGGTGCCGAAGTTTTGTTAAGAGATATAAAAAATAAGAAAAATAAAAATAACTAGATAGGTACATTTCCTGAAGAAAATGTGAGTGGTGCTTGCCGTGGCAAAACTCGTCAAATAGCCTGCTTGAAAAGAACAGAAATTGTGGTCATAAATAAATCAACCCAGAAGTCTGTATAATTTTCTGGTGCAGAAATATGTGATTTGTTACTAGGTTGCTAGGGTAAGCCCATGTGGTTGCTATGCAGTTAGCAAGGTAATACAATACATGGCTCCTTTCCATCCTGAGTGAAATAAGTCAACCCAAAAATCTGTACTGTTTTCTGGTGCAGAGATATGTGATTTGTTACTCGGTTGCTAGGGTAACCCCATGTGGTTGCTAGGCAGTTACCATAGTGATACTTATCAAGTCTCCTTGCTATCCAGAGTAAAATCAGTCAACCAGGAAGTCTCTACGATGTTCTGATCCAGAGATATGTGATTTGTTATTTGGTTGCTAGGGTAACCCCTCCTTGTTGCTAGGCAGTTACCATAGTGATACTTATGAAGTGTCCTTGCCATCCTGAGTGAAATAAACCAACCCAGAAGTCTCTACGTTTTTCTGATGCAGAGATATGTGATTTGTTACTTGGTTGCTAGGGTAACCCCATATGGTTGCTAGGCAGTTACCATAGTGATACTAATGAAGTGTCCTTGCCATCCTGAGTGAAATAAGTCAACCCGGAAGTCACTACTGTTTTCTGGTGCAGAGATATGTGATTTGTTACTCGGTTGCTAGGGTAACCCCATCTGGTTGCTAGGCAGTTACCATATTGATACTAATGAAGTGTCCTTGCCATCCTGGTTGAAATAAATCAACCCGGAAGTCTGTACTCTTTTCTGGTGCCGAGATATGTGATTTGTTTCTCGGTTGCTAGGGTAACCCCATCTGTCACCATAGTACACCGAACGAAGCACGA
>NW_026266889.1:0-17889 GCF_025860055.1 Xyrauchen texanus | reverse complement strand
GCAGCTGCCAAGCCACTCCCTAGCAACTAAACAGAGTACCCTAGCAACCGCTTAGCAGTAACTATATCTCTGCACCAGAAAATCAGAGAGACTTCTGGGTTGATTTATTTCAATCAGGATGGCAAGGACACTTGATTAGTATCACTATGGTAACTGCCTAGCAACCAGATGGGGTTACCCTAGCAACCGAAAGTAACAAATCACATATCTCTGCATCAGAAAACGTAGAGACTTCCGGGTTGACTTATTTCAATCAGGATGGAAAGGAGACTTCATTAGTATCACTATGGTAACTGCCTAGCAACCAGATGGGCTTACCCTAGCAACCGAGTAACAAATCACATATCTCTGCATCACAAAAACATAGAGACTTCCGGGTTGACTTATTTCAATCAGGATGGCAAGGACACTTGATTAGTATCACTATGGTAACTGCCTAGCAACCAGATGGGGTTACCCTAGCAACCGAAAGTAACAAATCACATATCTCTGCACCAGAAAACACTACAGACTTCTGGGTTGACTTATTTCACTCAGGATGGAAAGGAGCCATGTATTGTATTACCTTGCTAACTGCATAGCAACCACATGGGCTTACCCTAGCAACCTAGTAACAAATCACATATTTCTGCACCAGAAAATTATACAGACTTCTGGGTTGATTTATTTATGACCACAATTTCTGTTCTTTTCAAGTTACAGCATGCTATTTGATCTAGTTTTGCCACATGCAAGCACCACTCACATTTTCTTCAGGAAATGTACCACTATTCTAGTCTATACTTATTATTTTTATTTTTATTTTTATTATATCTCTTAACAAAACTTCGGCACCTAACTCGTCCCCAAGACCGCTTGGCGAGACCCACCTAATGAGGTGTCAAATCGAACGGCCTATTGAGGACACGCGTGCTATGACTTTTATAAGTTTATCGGGTAACGGTATTTGCCCCAGGGGCAAAAAAGCAGCCTAAAAATCCCATAGACTTAACATTGAGACAAACTTTGACGCCACAGCTCCAAGCTTAGGATTTCAGAGAAACGCAGTGATTTGCCACATTTGAAGAGGCTGGCAGGCTCTGTAAGAGCATACCTCAATATGGGGTAAAAGTTGCACCCCTGGGGGCAGGAGCTGCCCAAAAATGCCCCAATTGACTTATAATGGTGTAGGACGCCCATGAAATGAAAAGGCATAGGGATTTGTATTGAACATAGCTCTGGATCACAGTGTCATAGAGACGAGGGGTGGGCTCATTTTACTCAGACAACCAATCAGTCTCTCAGGATCATTGTGAAGCTATCAAGCCACGCCCTAGCAACCATTAAGAGCACCTTAGCAACAAGTCCCATAGACTTCTATTGAAACAGATCAAAGGGATATCTCCGGATAGAAGTGTCATAGAAACACAAGGGTGGTCTCGCTTGACTCGGACAGCAAACAGCCAATCATGCATCACATCAACACTTCCTAGCCCCTCCCTAGCAACCATTGTCGAGCACCTTAACAACCAAAATCCATAGAGGGATATCTTCCATTCTGAATGTCACAGAGGCATGGGAGTTGGTTTATATCATTCATACTGACAAGCAGCCTTTGGAGATTCATGATTGGCAGCTGCCAAGCCACTCCCTAGCAACTACACAGAGTACCCTAGCAACCGCTTAGCAGTAACTATATCTCTGCACCAGAAAATCAGAGAGACTTCTGGGTTGATTTATTTCAATCAGGATGGCAAGGACACTTGATTAGTATCACTATGGTAACTGCCTAGCAACCAGATGGGGTTACCCTAGCAACCGAAGTAACAAATCACATATCTCTGCATCAGAAAAACGTAGAGACTTCCGGGTTGACTTATTTCAATCAGGATGGCAAGGACACTTCATTAGTATCACTATGGTAACTGCCTAGCAACCAGATGGGCTTACCCTAGCAACCGAGTAACAAATCACATATCTCTGCATCACAAAAACATAGAGACTTCCGGGTTGACTTATTTCAATCAGGATGGCAAGGACACTTGATTAGTATCACTATGGTAACTGCCTAGCAACCAGATGGGGTTACCCTAGCAACCGAAAGTAACAAATCACATATCTCTGCACCAGAAAACACTACAGACTTCTGGGTTGACTTATTTCACTCAGGATGGAAAGGAGCCATGTATTGTATTACCTTGGTAACTGCATAGCAACCACATGGGCTTACCCTAGCAACCTAGTAACAAATCACATATTTCTGCACCAGAAAATTATACAGACTTCTGGGTTGATTTATTTATGACCACAATTTCTGTTCTTTTCAAGCAGGCTATTTGATCTAGTTTTGCTACGGCAAGCACCACTCACATTTTCTTCAGGAAATGTACCTATCTAGTTAACTCTTATTATTATATTTTATATTTATTATATCTCTTAACAAAACTTCGGCACCTAACTCGTCCCAAGACCGCTTGGCGTAGACCCATCTAATGAGGTGTCAAATCGAACGCCTATTGAGGACACGCGTGCTATGACTTTTATGTTTATCGGGTACGGTATTTGCCCCAGGGGCAAAAAAGCGCCTAAAAATCCCATAGACTTAACATTGAGACAAACTTTGACGCCACAGCTCCAAGCTTAGGATTTCAGAGAAACGCAGTGATTTGCCACATTTGAAGAGGCTGGCAGGCTCTGTAAGAGCATACCTCAATATGGGGTAAAAGTTGCACTCCTGGGGGCAGGAGCTGCCCAAAATGCCCCAATTGACTTATAATGGTGTAGGACGCCCATGAAATGAAAAGGCATAGGGATTTGTATTGAACATAGCTCTGGATCACAGTGTCATAGAGACGAGGGGTGGGCTCATTTTACTCAGACGACCAATCAGTCTCTCAGGATCATTGTGAAGCTATCAAGCCACGCCCTAGCAACCATTAAGAGCACCTTAGCAACAAGTCCCATAGACTTCTATTGAAACAGATCAAAGGGATATCTCCGGATAGAAGTGTCATAGAAACACAAGGGTGGTCTCGCTTGACTCGGACAGCAAACAGCCAATCATGCATCAAATCAACACTTCCTAGCCCCTCCCTAGCAACCATTGTCGAGCACCTTAACAACCAAAATCCATAGAGGGATATCTTCCATTCTGAATGTCACAGAGGCATGGGAGTTGGTTTATATCATTCATACTGACAAGCAGCCTTTGGAGATTCATGATTGGCAGCTGCTAAGCCACTCCCTAGCAACTACACAGAGTACCCTAGCAACCGCTTAGCAGTAACTATATCTCTGCACCAGAAAATCAGAGAGACTTCTGGGTTGATTTATTTCAATCAGGATGGCAAGGACACTTGATTAGTATCACTATGGTAACTGCCTAGCAACCAGATGGGGTTACCCTAGCAACCGAGTAACAAATCACATATCTCTGCATCAGAAAAACGTAGAGACTTCCGGGTTGACTTATTTCAATCAGGATGGAAAGGAGACTTCATTAGTATCACTATGGTAACTGCCTAGCAACCAGATGGGCTTACCCTAGCAACCGAAAGTAACAAATCACATATCTCTGCATCACAAAAACATAGAGACTTCCGGGTTGACTTATTTCAATCAGGATGGCAAGGACACTTGATTAGTATCACTATGGTAACTGCCTAGCAACCACATGGGGTTACCCTAGCAACCCAGTAACAAATCACATATCTCTGCACCAGAAAACACTACAGACTTCTGGGTTGACTTATTTCACTCAGGATGGAAAGGAGCCATGTATTGTATTACCTTGCTAACTGCATAGCAACCACATGGGCTTACCCTAGCAACCTAGTAACAAATCACATATTTCTGCACCAGAAAATTATACAGACTTCTGGGTTGATTTATTTATGACCACAATTTCTGTTCTTTTCAAGCAGGCTATTTGATCTAGTTTTGCCACTGCAAGCACCACTCACATTTTCTTCAGGAAATGTACCTATCTAGTTAGTGGTGCTTGCAAAGCATCACTATTGTAATCTCACATACTTATTATTATACTTTTTATTTTTATTTTTATTTTTATTTTTATATCTCTTAACAAAACTTCGCACCTAACTCGCCCCAAGACCGCTTGGCGTAGACCCACCTAATGAGGTGTCAAATCGAACGGCCTATTGAGGACACGTGTGCTATGACTTTTATGTTTATCGGGTACGGTATTTGCCCCAGGGGCAAAAAAGCGCCTAAAAATCCCATAGACTTAACATTGAGACAAACTTTGACGCCACAGCTCCAAGCTTAGGATTTCAGAGAAACGCGTGATTTGCCACATTTGAAGAGGCTGGCAGGCTCTGTAAGAGCATACCTCAATATGGGGTAAAAGTTGCACCCCTGGGGGCAGGAGCTGCCCAAAAATGCCCCAATTGACTTATAATGGTGTAGGACTGCCCATGAAATGAAAAGGCATAGGGATTTGTATTGAACATAGCTCTGGATCACAGTGTCATAGAGACGAGGGGGTGGGCTCATTTTACTCAGACGACCAATCAGTCTCTCAGGATCATTGTGAAGCTATCAAGCCACGCCCTAGCAACCATTAAGAGCACCTTAGCAACAAGTCCCATAGACTTCTATTGAAACAGATCAAAGGGATATCTCCGGATAGAAGTGTCATAGAAACACAAGGGTGGTCTCGCTTGACTCGGACAGCAAACAGCCAATCATGCATCAAATCAACACTTCCTAGCCCCTCCCTAGCAACCATTGTCGAGCACCTTAACAACCAAAATCCATAGAGGGATATCTTCCATTCTGAATGTCACAGAGGCATGGGAGTTGGTTTATATCATTCATACTGACAAGCAGCCTTTGGAGATTCATGATTGGCAGCTGCCAAGCCACTCCCTAGCAACTAAACAGAGTACCCTAGCAACCGCTTAGCAGTAACTATATCTCTGCACCAGAAAATCAGAGAGACTTCTGGGTTGATTTATTTCAATCAGGATGGCAAGGACACTTGATTAGTATCACTATGGTAACTGCCTAGCAACCAGATGGGGTTACCCTAGCAACCGAGTAACAAATCACATATCTCTGCACCAGAAAACGAGTACAGACTTCCGGGTTGATTTATTTCAATCAGGATGGCAAGGAGACTTGATTAGTATCACTATGGTAACTGCCTAGCAACCAGATGGGGTTACCCTAGCAACCGAAGTAACAAATCACATATCTCTGCATCACAAAAACATAGAGACTTCCGGGTTGACTTATTTCAATCAGGATGGCAAGGAGACTTGATTAGTATCACTATGGTAACTGCCTAGCAACCAGATGGGGTTACCCTAGCAACCGAGAAACAAATCACATATCTCTGAACCAGAAAAGAGTACAGACTTCCGGTTGATTTATTTCAATCAGGATGGCAAGGACACTTGATTAGTATCACTATGGTAACTGCCTAGCAACCAGATGGGGTTACCCTAGCAACCGAGTAACAAATCACATATCTCTGCATCAGAAAACGTAGAGACTTCCGGGTTGACTTATTTCAATCAGGATGGCAAGGACACTTGATTAGTATCACTATGGTAACTGCCTAGCAACCAGATGGGGTTACCCTAGCAACCGAGTAACAAATCACATATCTCTGCATCAGAAAAACATAGAGACTTCCGGTTGACTTATTCCAATCAGGATGGCAAGGAGACTTGATTAGTATCACTATGGTAACTGCCTAGCAACCAGATGGGGTTACCCTAGCAACCGAAAGTAACAAATCACATATCTCTGCATCAGAAAAACGTAGAGACTTCCGGGTTGACTTATTTCAATCAGGATGGCAAGGACACTTGATTAGTATCACTATGATAACTGCCTAGCAACCAGATGGGGTTACCCTAGCAACCGAAAGTAACAAATCACATATCTCTGCATCAGAAAACATAGAGACTTCCGGGTTGACTTATTTCAATCAGGATGGCAAGGAGACTTGATTAGTATCACTATGGTAACTGCCTAGCAACCAGATGGGGTTACCCTAGCAACCGAGTAACAAATCACATATCTCTGCATCAGAAAACATAGAGACTTCCGGGTTGACTTATTTCAATCAGGATGGCAAGGACACTTGATTAGTATCACTATGCTAACTGCCTAGCAACCAGATGGGGTTACCCTAGCAACCGAAAGTAACAAATCACATATCTCTGCACCAGAAAACACTACAGACTTCCGGGTTGACTTATTTCACTCAGGATGGAAAGGAGCCATGTATTGTATTACCTTGGTAACTGCATAGCAACCACATGGGCTTTCCCTAGCAACCGAAAGTAACAAATCACATATTTCTGCACCAGAAAATCGTACAGACTTCTGGGTTGATTTATTTATGACCATAATTTTTGTTCTTTTCCAGTTACAACATGCTGTTTGATCGTAGTTTTGCCACGGCAAGCACCACTCACATTTTCTTCAGGAAATGTACCTATCTAGTTAGTGTACTCACTATTGTATTCCATACTTATTTATTTTTATTTTTATATCTCTTAACAAAACTTCGCACCTAACTCGCCCCAAGACCGCTTGGCGTAGACCCACCTAATGAGGTATCAAATCGAACGCCTATTGAGGACACGTGTGCTATGACTTTTATGTTTATCGGGTACGGTATTTGCCCCAGGGCAAAAAAGCGCCTAAAAATCCCATAGACTTAACATTGAGACAAACTTTGACGCCACAGCTCCAAGCTTAGGATTTCAGAGAAACGCAGTGATTTGCCACATTTGAAGAGGCTGGCAGGCTCTGTAAGAGCATACCTCAATATGGGGTAAAAGTTGCACTCCTGGGGGGCAGGAGCTGCCCAAAAATGCCCCAATTGACTTATAATGGTGTAGGACGGCCCATGAAATGAAAAAGGCATAGGGATTTGTATTGAACATAGCTCTGGATCACAGTGTCATAGAGACGAGGGGTGGGCTCATTTTACTCAGACAACCAATCAGTCTCTCTGGATCATTGTGAAGCTATCAAGCCACGCCCTAGCAACCATTAAGAGCACCTTAGCAACAAGTCCCATAGACTTCTATTGAAAAAGATCAAAGGGATATCTCCGGATAGAAGTGTCATAGAAACACAAGGGTGGTCTCGCTTGACTCGGACAGCAAACAGCCAATCATGCATCACTTCAACACTTCCTAGCCCCTCCCTAGCAACCATTGTCGAAAGCACCTTAACAACCAAAATCCATAGAGGGATATCTTCCATTCTGAATGTCACAGAGGCATGGGAGTTGGTTTATATCATTCATACTGACAAGCAGCCTTTGGAGATTCATGATTGGCAGCTGCCAAGCCACTCCCTAGCAACTACACAGAGTACCCTAGCAACCGCTTAGCAGTAACTATATCTCTGCACCAGAAAATCAGAGAGACTTCTGGGTTGATTTATTTCAATCAGGATGGCAAGGAGACTTGATAAGTATCACTATGTTAACTGCCTAGCAACCAGATGGGGTTACCCTAGCAACCGAAAGTAACAAATCACATATCTCTGCATCAGAAAACGTAGAGACTTCCGGGTTGACTTATTTCAATCAGGATGGCAAGGACACTTCATTAGTATCACTATGGTAACTGCCTAGCAACCAGATGGGCTTACCCTAGCAACCGAGTAACAAATCACATATCTCTGCATCACAAAAACATAGAGACTTCCGGGTTGACTTACTTCAATCAGGATGGCAAGGAGACTTCATTAGTATCACTATGGTAACTGCCTAGCAACCAGATGGGCTTACCCTAGCAACCGAAAGTAACAAATCACATATCTCTGCATCAGAAAAACGTAGAGACTTCCGGGTTGACTTATTTCAATAAGGATGGCAAGGACACTTGATTAGTATCACTATGGTATCTGCCTAGCAACCAGATGGGGTTACCCTAGCAACCGAGTAAAAAATCACATATCTCTGCATCACAAAAACATAGAGACTTCCGGGTTGACTTATTTCAATCAGGATGGCAAGGAGACTTCATTAGTATCACTATGGTAACTGCCTAGCAACCAGATGGGCTTACCCTAGCAACCGAAAGTAACAAATCACATATCTCTGCATCAGAAAAACGTAGAGACTTCCGGGTTGACTTATTTCAATAAGGATGGCAAGGACACTTGATTAGTATCACTATGGTATCTGCCTAGCAACCAGATGGGGTTACCCTAGCAACCGAGTAAAAAATCACATATCTCTGCATCACAAAAACATAGAGACTTCCGGGTTGATTTATTTTAATCAGGATGGCCAGGAGACTTGATTAGTATCACTATGGTAACTGCCTAGCAACCAGATGGAGTTACCCTAGCAACCGAAAGCAACATATCACATATCTCTGCACCAGAACACACTACAGACTTCCGGGTTGACTTATTTCACTCAGGATGGAAAGGAGCCATGTATTGTATTACCTTGGTAACTGCATAGCAACCACACGGGCTTACCCTAGCAACCGAGTAACAAATCACATATTTCTGCACCAGAAAATCGTACAGACTTCTGGGTTGATTTATTTATGACCATAATTTTTGTTCTTTTCAAGTTACAACATGCTGTTTGATCTAGTTTTGCCACTGCAAGCACCACTCACATTTTCTTCAGGAAATGTACCTATCTAGTTATTTTTATTATTTTATTTTTCTTATTTTTATATCTCTTAACAAAACTTCGCACCTAACTCGTCTCCAGCACCGCTTGGCGAGACCCACCTAATGAGGTGTCAAATCGAACGCCTATTGAGGACACGTGTGCTATGACTTTTATAAGTTTATCGGGGTACGGTACTTGCCCCAGGGGCAAAAAAGCAGCCTAAAAATCCCATAGACTTAACATTGAGACAAACTTTGACGCCACAGCTCCAAGCTTAGGATTTCGTGAGAAACGCAGTGATTTGCCACATTTGAAGAGGCTGGCAGGCTCTGTAAGAGCATACCTCAATATGGGGTAAAAGCTGCACCCTGGGGGCAGGAGCTGCCCAAAAATGCCCCAATTGACTTATAATGGTGTAGGACGGCCCCTGAAATGAAAAGGCATAGGGATTTGTATTGAACATAGCTCTGGATCACAGTGTCATAGAGACGAGGGGTGGGCTCATTTTACTCAGACGACCAATCAGTCTCTCAGGATCATTGTGAAGCTATCAAGCCACGCCCTAGCAACCATTAAGAGCACCTTAGCAACAAGTCCCATAGACTTCTATTGAAACAGATCAAAGGGATATCTCCGGATAGAAGTGTCATAGAAACACAAGGGTGGTCTCGCTTTACTCGACAGCAAACAGCCAATCATGCATCAAATCAACACTTCCTAGCCCCTCCCTAGCAACCATTGTCGAGCACCTTAACAACCAAAATCCATAGAGGGATATCTTCCATTCTGAATGTCACAGAGGCATGGGAGTTGGTTTATATCATTCATACTGACAAGCAGCCTTTGGAGATTCATGATTGGCAGCTGCCAAGCCACTCCCTAGCAACTAAACAGAGTACCCTAGCAACCGCTTAGCAGTAACTATATCTCTGCACCAGAAAATCAGAGAGACTTCTGGGTTGATTTATTTCAATCAGGATGGCAAGGACACTTGATTAGTATCACTATGGTAACTGCCTAGCAACCAGATGGGGTTACCCTAGCAACCGAGTAACAAATCACATATCTCTGCATCAGAAAAACGTAGAGACTTCCGGGTTGACTTATTTCAATCAGGATGGAAAGGAGACTTCATTAGTATCACTATGGTAACTGCCTAGCAACCAGATGGGCTTACCCTAGCAACCGAGTAACAAATCACATATCTCTGCATCACAAAAACATACAGACTTCCGGTTTGACTTATTTCAATCAGGATGGCAAGGACACTTGATTAGTATCACTATGGTAACTGCCTAGCAACCACATGGGGTTACCCTAGCAACCTACTAACAAATCACATATTTCTGCACCAGAACATTATACAGACTTCTGGGTTGATTTATTTATGACCACAATTTCTGTTCTTTTCAAGCAGGCTATTTGATCTAGTTTTGCCACGGCAAGCACCACTCACATTTTCTTCAGGAAATGTACCTATCTAGTTATACTTATTATATTTTATTTTTATTTTTATATCTCTTAACAAAACTTCGCACCTAACTCGTCCCCAAGACCGCTTGGCGTAGACCCACTAATGAGGTATCAAATCGAACGGCCTATTGAGGACACGTGTGCTATGACTTTTATAGTTTATCGGGTACGGTATTTGCCCCAGGGGCAAAAAAGCGCCTAAAAATCCCATAGACTTAACATTGAGACAAACTTTGACGCGCCACAGCTCCAAGCTTAGGATTTCAGAGAAACGCAGTGATTTGCCACATTTGAAGAGGCTGGCAGGCTCTGTAAGAGCATACCTCAATATGGGGTAAAAGTTGCACCTCTGGGGGCAGGAGCTGCCCAAAAATGCCCCAATTGACTTATAATGGTGTAGGACTGCCCATGAAATGAAAAGGCATAGGGATTTGTATTGAACATAGCTCTGGATCACAGTGTCATAGAGACGAGGGGTGGGCTCATTTTACTCAGACAACCAATCAGTCTCTCTGGATCATTGTGAAGCTATCAAGCCACGCCCTAGCAACCATTAAGAGCACCTTAGCAACAAGTCCCATAGACTTCTATTGAAAAAGATCAAAGGGATATCTCCGGATAGAAGTGTCATAGAAACACAAGGGTGGTCTCGCTTGACTCGGACAGCAAACAGCCAATCATGCATCACTTCAACACTTCCTAGCCCCTCCCTAGCAACCATTGTCGAAGCACCTTAACAACCAAAATCCATAGAGGGATATCTTCCATTCTGAATGTCACAGAGGCATGGGAGTTGGTTTATATCATTCATACTGACAAGCAGCCTTTGGAGATTCATGATTGGCAGCTGCCAAGCCACTCCCTAGCAACTACACAGAGTACCCTAGCAACCGCTTAGCAGTAACTATATCTCTGCACCAGAAAATCAGAGAGACTTCTGGGTTGATTTATTTCAATCAGGATGGCAAGGAGACTTGATAAGTATCACTATGTTAACTGCCTAGCAACCAGATGGGGTTACCCTAGCAACCGAGTAACAAATCACATATCTCTGCATCAGAAAAACGTAGAGACTTCCGGGTTGACTTATTTCAATCAGGATGGCAAGGACACTTCATTAGTATCACTATGGTAACTGCCTAGCAACCAGATGGGCTTACCCTAGCAACCGAAAGTAACAAATCACATATCTCTGCATCACAAAAACATAGAGACTTCCGGTTGACTTACTTCAATCAGGATGGCAAGGAGACTTCATTAGTATCACTATGGTAACTGCCTAGCAACCAGATGGGCTTACCCTAGCAACCGAGTAACAAATCACATATCTCTGCATCAGAAAAACGTAGAGACTTCCGGGTTGACTTATTTCAATAAGGATGGCAAGGACACTTGATTAGTATCACTATGGTATCTGCCTAGCAACCAGATGGGGTTACCCTAGCAACCGAGTAACAAATCACATATCTCTGCATCACAAAAACATAGAGACTTCCGGGTTGACTTATTTCAATCAGGATGGCAAGGAGACTTCATTAGTATCACTATGGTAACTGCCTAGCAACCAGATGGGCTTACCCTAGCAACCGAAGTAACAAATCACATATCTCTGCATCAGAAAACGTAGAGACTTCCGGGTTGACTTATTTCAATAAGGATGGCAAGGACACTTGATTAGTATCACTATGGTATCTGCCTAGCAACCAGATGGGGTTACCCTAGCAACCGAGTAACAAATCACATATCTCTGCATCACAAAAACATAGAGACTTCCGGGTTGATTTATTTTAATCAGGATGGCCAGGAGACTTGATTAGTATCACTATGGTAACTGCCTAGCAACCAGATGGAGTTACCCTAGCAACCGAGCAACATATCACATATCTCTGCACCAGAACACACTACAGACTTCCGGGTTGACTTATTTCACTCAGGATGGAAAGGAGCCATGTATTGTATTACCTTGGTAACTGCATAGCAACCACACGGGCTTACCCTAGCAACCGAGTAACAAATCACATATTTCTGCACCAGAACATTATACAGACTTCTGGGTTGATTTATTTATGACCACAATTTCTGTTCTTTTCAAGCAGGCTGTTTGATCTAGTTTTGCCACGGCAAGCACCACTCACATTTTCTTCAGGAAATGTACCTATCTAGTTATTTTTATTATTTTTATTTTTCTTATTTTTTATATCTCTTAACAAAACTTCGCACCTAACTCGTCCCAAGACCGCTTAGCGAGACCCACCTAATGAGGTGTCAAATCGAACGCCTATTGAGGACACGTGTGCTATGACTTTTATAAGCTTATCGGGTACGGTACTTGCCCCAGGGGCAAAAAAGCAGCCTAAAAATCCCATAGACTTAACATTGAGACAAACTTTGACGCCACAGCTCCAAGCTTAGGATTTCAGAGAAACGCAGTGATTTGCCACATTTGAAGAGGCTGGCAGGCTCTGTAAGAGCATACCTCAATATGGGGTAAAAGCTGCACTCCTGGGGGCAGGAGCTGCCCAAAAATGCCCCAATTGACTTATAATGGTGTAGGACTGCCCCTGAAATGAAAAGGCATAGGGATTTGTATTGAACATAGCTCTGGATCACAGTGTCATAGAGACGAGGGGTGGGCTCATTTTACTCAGACGACCAATCAGTCTCTCAGGATCATTGTGAAGCTATCAAGCCACGCCCTAGCAACCATTAAGAGCACCTTAGCAACAAGTCCCATAGACTTCTATTGAAACAGATCAAAGGGATATCTCCGGATAGAAGTGTCATAGAAACACAAGGGTGGTCTCGCTTTACTCGGACAGCAAACAGCCAATCATGCATCAAATCAACACTTCCTAGCCCCTCCCTAGCAACCATTGTCGAGCACCTTAACAACCAAAATCCATAGAGGGATATCTTCCATTCTGAATGTCACAGAGGCATGGGAGTTGGTTTATATCATTCATACTGACAAGCAGCCTTTGGAGATTCATGATTGGCAGCTGCTAAGCCACTCCCTAGCAACTAAACAGAGTACCCTAGCAACCGCTTAGCAGTAACTATATCTCTGCACCAGAAAATCAGAGAGACTTCTGGGTTGATTTATTTCAATCAGGATGGCAAGGACACTTGATTAGTATCACTATGGTAACTGCCTAGCAACCAGATGGGGTTACCCTAGCAACCGAAGTAACAAATCACATATCTCTGCATCAGAAAAACGTAGAGACTTCCGGGTTGACTTATTTCAATCAGGATGGAAAGGACACTTCATTAGTATCACTATGGTAACTGCCTAGCAACCAGATGGGCTTACCCTAGCAACCGAGTAACAAATCACATATCTCTGCATCACAAAAACATACAGACTTCCGGTTTGACTTATTTCAATCAGGATGGCAAGGACACTTGATTAGTATCACTATGGTAACTGCCTAGCAACCACATGGGGTTACCCTAGCAACCTACTAACAAATCACATATTTCTGCACCAGAACATTATACAGACTTCTGGGTTGATTTATTTATGACCACAATTTCTGTTCTTTTCAAGCAGGCTATTTGATCGAGTTTTGCCACGGCAAGCACCACTCACATTTTCTTCAGGAAATGTACCTATCTAGTTATTATTATTCTTCT
Source organism: Xyrauchen texanus (assembly GCF_025860055.1). NCBI lineage: Eukaryota > Metazoa > Chordata > Actinopteri > Cypriniformes > Catostomidae > Xyrauchen > Xyrauchen texanus. The sequence continues at coordinate 4,172 of NW_026266889.1, read as the reverse complement.
TACTCTGAAATTTCTATATCTAACTCCTCCTAGAGCTTTAACTTCACATACTCCAAACTCGGCTCAGACACTCAAACTGTTCTGACTCGAAGTTGCTATATCTTTTCTAACTGATCGGACTCATGGTTTTCCTAAAAATGACGATCAAACTCGGAAAAATCTCCCATTGACTTAACATTGCGGAATGTTCAGAAATTTAAATCCCAACTGACATTTTCACACACACAGACAAAAAGGGCCTGACAGCCCTGCATCTCTCCCTCTCTCTCTCCCTCAGAGGATTTATTTTATCAAGCAGCCAAAAAGTAATGACCTAAAATCTTCATAGCCACACGCTTTAAACTACTTTAAACTACAAACTACTTTAAACTTTAAACTAATTTAAACTACAAACTAATTTAAACTTTAAACTAATTTAAACTATAAACTACTTTAAACTTCAAACTACTTTAAACTTCTTCAAACTTTCTGGTCCAAACTTTCACAAGCCAACTTAAAGTTTGTCTCGACGAACTTTTTTTTCTAGTTACTTCTTAAACTTTATCTGTCCTTATTTACTGCTATTGCACCTACACCCTTACCAGCAAATAAAAACTGATCATTACATGTAATTATTTCTTCTGGAATCAAAACCCTTTATTTATTTTTTCCCCTTTTTTGGTTCAGAAGAGCTTTTTGAGCGTTCTTACCATCACAGGCAAACTGGCAAGTAACACAAACTTTTATAAGCAAAATTTGCTTACCTCTTAATGGTGGCCACCTGTTTGTGTTTGCCTTCCCAGCCAGCCTGCGATGTAACGACTCTGCTCTCTTCTGTCCCTGTTCGGGCGCCAATTGTAGTGGTTTCTTGTACCAATTTTGTGAAAAATCACTCAGCATCTTTGGGGTTTTGATTTTAGAAGAATAGACTTTATTATCACACAATAAAGCCGAGTTGCCTACCGTGAAACCACAGTAACAACAACTAAACCATCTCTGGTTTGGTTTTACTTAAATACACCTCCTCAAACAAGGTAGGGTTACATGCATTATCTATCATGCTCTTCATTGACTCTGGTCTGACCATATTAAGAAGTAACAGAACGTCCTTTGGAAGAGATCAATTCTCCCAGCGGTCATGAGAGCCCCCCAAGTAATGCTATTCCTGTTTTTGCACATACCTTCAAATGGTCACACATATGTTGAGCACACATTCCATCACCGTCCACAGGCCTTTACACACAGTAAACTGCATGTTTGCCCGTCAGACATAACTGTGGTACAAATCAACAATGTTTTCATTGATTACTCCTGATTAACTTGATAAAAATATACTACACCAGCAGGCCATTTAAAGAAAGCGCACTGCACGCATCCTAATGCTGCTCTCCCATCATTAAAATATGTCTTGTACTGCAGCTCTAAAAAAGAGACAACAGGCCCTATCCTCTCAGACATTGTCTATTTTTATTTATTTCTCTTTTTGAAAAGGTAAGTGCCTCCTCTCTATTCATTCCATTTCACAGGAGTCGTCCACAATACCTTTTTCTGCATACCTGTGTCATAGCATCCATGTGGTTTGCTAAAAGAGGGCATACTCAGCTGCACAATTATATGCTTAACACATAATAATAAGCCAGTGGCCAAAGACAACTTTTCTCTACTTAAAAAATGACCTCAGGACGCATTCTTTCGGATGTGTCCACCACATTTTGGAAGCACTGCACTTTGTTTGTTCTTTCCTACTATGTATGTTGCAGTCAAGAAAGAGCAAAAAAAAAAACCCTCTACTGCTTTCTGTAGGAGGCAAGATAAATGAGCAGGCTGTCCTTTGCCACAGAGAAAGCTAAATGAAAGAAAATCAATCAAACAACCAATTTCCAAGGATAATAAATAAATCCCAGTTGAGCCAGGGGGAGTGTATGAGTTAAAACAAACAAGGAGAAGCAAAAGCTTACAGCACCTGGTATTCCCAGGAAGTCTCCCATCCAAGTACTAACCAGGCCCAGCCCTGTTTGGCTTCTGAGATCAGACGAGTTCAGGCCTGCACAGGGTGGTATGGCTGTAAGCAACAGCTACAGCTACCAGCAGGCCATTTAAAGAAAGCGCACTGCACGCATCCTTATTCTGCTCTCCCATCATTAAAATATGTCTTGTACTGTAGCTCTGAAAAAGAGACAACAGGCCCTTTCCTCTCAGACATTGTCTATTTTTATTTATTGCTCTTTTTGAAAAGGTAAGTGCCTCCTCTCTATTCATTCAATTTCACAGGAGTCGTCCACAATACCTTTTTCTGCATACCTGTGTCATAGCATCCATGTGGTTTGCTAAAAGAGGGCATACTCAGCTGCACAATTATATGCTTAACACGTAATAATAAGCCAGTGGCCAAAGAAAACACTTCTCTACTTAAAAAAATGACCTCAGGACGCTTTCTTTCGGATGTGTCCACCACATTTTGTAAGCACTGCACTTTGTTTGTTCTTTCCTACTCTGTATGTTGCAGTCAAGAAAAAGCAAAAAAAAAACAAACCCTCTACTGCTTTCTGTAGGAGGCAAGATAAATGAGCAGGCTGTCCTTTGCCACAGAGAAAGCTAAATGAAAGAAAATCAATCAAACAACCAATTTCCAAGGATAATAAATAAATCCCAGTTGAGCCAGGGGGAGTGTATGAGTTAAAACAAACAAGGAGAAGCAAAAGCTTACAGCACCTGGTATTCCCAGTAAGTCTCAAATCCAAGTACTAACCAGGCCCAGCCCTGTTTGGTTTCCGAGATCAGACAAGTTCGGGCATGGACAGGGTGGTATGGCCGTAAGCAACAGCTGCAGCTACCAGCAGGCCATTTAAAGAAAGCGCACTGCACGCATCCTTATGCTGCTCTCCCATCATTAAAATATGTCTTGTACTGCAGCTCTAAAAAAGAGACAACAGGCCCTTTCCTCTCAGACATTGTCTATTTTTATTTGTTTCTCTTTTTGAAAAGGTAAGTGCCTCCTCTCAGTTCATTCAATTTCACAGGAGTCGTCCACAATACCTTTTTCTGCATACCTGTGTCATAGCATCCATGTGGTTTGCTAAAAGAAGGCATACTCAGCTGCACAATTATATGCTTAACACGTAATAATAAGCCAGTGGCCAAAGAAAACTCTTCTCTACTTAAAAAATGACCTCAGGACGCTTTCTTTCGGATGTGTCCACCACATTTTGGAAGCACTGCACTTTGTTTGTTCTTTCCTACTCTGTATGTTGCAGTCAAGAAAGAGCAAAAAAAATAAACCCTCTACTGCTTTCTGTAGGAGGCAAGATAAATGAGCAGGCTGTCCTTTGCCACAGAGAAAGCTAAATTAAAGAAAATCAATCAAACAACCAATTTCCAAGGATAATAAATAAATCCCAGTTGAGCCAGGGGGGAGTGTATGAGTTAAAACAAACAAGGAGAAGCAAACGCTTACAGCACCTGGTATTCCCAGGAAGTCTCCCATCCAAGTACTAAGCAGGCCCAGCCCTGTTTGGCTTCCGAGATCAGACGAGTTCAGGACTGCATTTTTTTATTTTTTTTGCATTTTGTTTTTTTTTTATTTAATAGATACGATACAACAAAAAAAAAAACATATTTTCTTCTACAAAACATTTCTACATCATATCTTCATTTTACATACATTCCTTTTTTCTTTCTTTTTTTTTTTTATTTTAAAAGTCACTTTCACTTCCCGGCAGCTTCCACATTAAATCTTTTAGAACACAACAAACATTTGGGGTAAAAACATCATAAAAAGCATTCAGCATATTTTCATCTTTAAAATACACATACAATCTTTCAATATATAATTCTGTTTTCCTTTTAAACACAGTCCAAACATCCAATACAATTTTTTCTTTCTTAGCCACAGTTCTTCTCTCCCATATTGCACTTTTCATTAACATTACACACAGATTAATAAATTTTTTGTTTTGACACTTTTTTTCCCAACCAAACATCACCACTCTGTTCCATTCCATTACACTTTCATCCCATTCCTCAGTCAAATCTTTAATTAAAACTTTACATTTCCTTAAAATTTCCTCCAATTCTTTACAGTATAAAAACATATGTAAAATCCACTCTTCCTTTTCCTGGCACACTTTACACAAAGCGTTTTGTTCCATTCCTATTTTATTTAAAATAACCTCCGTAAAAACCACTTTATGCCT
>NW_026266888.1:0-17945 GCF_025860055.1 Xyrauchen texanus | reverse complement strand
TGCACAGTACTTCAGAGTGATGTCATCTTGAAGCATGTTAGGTTTGAAAACCATCAGTCAAAATTACATTTGATTTATTGACACGTATATATTGTTAAAATTTGGACATTTACATAAACACTCCTTTCAGCCATTTTGTATCAGATTCATTTTTCCTAAGTAACGCTTTCAAGGATGTCCATTCTACACATGTGTACCAAATTTCAAGTCAATTGGAGCTACGGTTCAGGAGAAGAAGAGTTTTGTAGGTTTTCGCAAATTTTCAACGCACGGGAAAATCCATCATGGCGGAAGTTATGGGTTCTTGAGGCTTTTTGTTCCCCATGAGGAATGAGGCATGTACACCAAATTTCAGAAGATTTGGACAAATGGCGGAAATTGTATCACTTTGAATTTTGTTTTTTGGGCGTGGCCTGTAGCGCCACCTATGGGCTGAATGTGGGCCATTCTTGGTTTGGGGGTACCGCTGGCATGGAGTATCAATGTGCCAATTTAGAAAATTTTTGACCAGTGACTTTTGAGCTATTGGGGCTCAAGGAGAAGAATAATAATAATAATAATAAATATAGCTGCAAGCAGCAATGCGATTCCTCCTCAAAATGGCAAATCATTTCAAATTGATCAGTAGAGGGTTGGGGTTAAACCTCTCAATGGATGAATCCAAAAACATGTATTTCTGTCTGAATCCTAAACTAAACATTTTCAGTCTACAGGAAAATCCATCATGACCTTATGGATCCTTGAGGCGTTTTTGTTCCCAATGAGAAATGAGGCATGTACACCAAGATTCAAAAGAATTGGTTAAATGGCGTGGAAATGGTATCACTTTGAAAATATTTTTTGGGGCGTGGCCTGTAGCACCCCTATGGGCAAATGTGGGTCATTCTTGGTTTGTGGGTTCCTGTTGGCCTGTAGTATCAATGTACATAATTAGAAAATATTTGACCAGAAAATGGGACTTTGGGAATTACCTGTAGCTCCTAGGGGTGAATGTTGGCCATTCTTGGTTTGAGGGTTCCTGTTGACCTGTAGTATCAATGTACCAAATTAGAACATTTTTGACCATAAATGGGAATTTCAGGTGACTCTAGTGCTCCCTAGGGCTTAATGTTGGCCATTCTTGTTTGTGGGTTCCTGTTGGCCAGTAGTATCAATGTACCATATTAGAAAATTTTTGACCAGAAAACTGAAATTTTGGGAGTGGCCTGTAGCTCTCTAATGGCTTAATGTGGGCCATACTTGGTTTGTGGGTTCCTGTTGGCCTGTAGTATCAATGTACCAAATTATAACTTTTTGACCAGAAAATGGGAATTTCGGCTTGGCCTCTAGCCACCTAGTGGTGAATGTCGGTCATTCTTGGTTTGTGGATTCCTTTGGCCTGTACTATTAATGTACCAAATTAGAACATTTTTGACCAGAAAATGGGAATTTCGGCATGGCCTGTAGTGCTCCCTAGGGGCTTAATGTTGGCCATTCTTGGTTTGAGGGTTCCTGTTGACCTGCAGTATCAATGTACCAAATTAGAACGCTTTTGACCAGAAAACTAAATTTTGGAGTAGCCTGTAGCTCTCTAAGGGCTTAATGTGGGCCACACTTGGTATGTGGGTTCCTGTTGGCCTGTAGTATCAAAGTACCAAATTAGAAAATTTTTGACCAGAAAATGGGAATTTTGGCTTGTCCTGTAGTGCTCCCTAGTGGCTTAATGTCGGTCATTCTTGGTTTGTGGATTCCTGTTGGCCTGTACTATTCTTGTACCGAATTAGAACATTTTTGACCAGAAAATGGGAATTTTGGCTTGTCCTGTAGTGCCCCTAGTGGCTGATGTCGGTCATTCTTGGTTTGTGGATTCCTGTTGGCCTGTACTATTAATTTACCAAATTAGAACATTTTTGACCAGAAAATGGGAATTTTGGCATGGCCATTCTTTGCACAGTACTTCAGAGTGATGTCATCTTTAAGCATGTTAGGTTTGAAAACCATCAGTCAAAATTACATTTGATTTATTGACACGTATATATTGTTAAAATTTGGACATTTACATAAACACTCCTTTCAGCCATTTTGTATCGTGATTCATTTTTCCTAAGTAACGCTTTCAAGGATGTCCATTCTACACATGTGTACCAAATTTCAAGTCAATTGGAGCTACGGTTCAGGAGAAGAAGAGTTTTGTAGGTTTTCGCAAATTTTCAACGTACGGGAAAATCCATCATGGCGAAGTTATGGGTTCTTGAGGCTTTTTGTTCCCCATGAGGAATGAGGCATGTACACCAAATTTCAGAAGATTTGGACAAATGGCATGGAAATTGTATCACTTTGAATTTTGTTTTTTGGGCGTGGCCTGTAGCGCCACCTATGGGCGAATGTGGGCCATTCTTGGTTTGGGGGTACCCGCTGGCATGGAGTATCAATGTGCCAATTTAGAAAATTTTTGACCAGTGACTTTTGAGCTATTGGGGCTCAAGGAGAAGAATAATAATAATAATAATAAATATAGCTGCAAAGCAGCAATGCGGATTCCTCCTCAAAATGGCAAATCATTTCAAATTGATCAGTAGAGGGTTGGGGTTAAACCCTCTCAATGGATGAATCCAAAAACATGTATTTCTGTCTGAATCCTAAACTAAACATTTTCAGTCTACAGGAAAATCCATCATACCTTATGGATCCTTGAGGCGTTTTTGTTCCCAATGAGAAATGAGGCATGTACACCAAGATTCAAAAGAATTGGTTAAATGGCGTGGAAATGGTATCACTTTGAAAATATTTTTTGGGGCGTGGCCTGTAGCACTCCTATGGGCAAATGTGGGTCATTCTTGGTTTGTGGGTTCCTGTTGGCCTGTAGTATCAATGTACATAATTAGAAAATATTTGACCAGAAAATGGGACTTTGGGAATTACCTGTAGCTCCCTAGGGGTGAATGTTGGCCATTCTTGGTTTGAGGGTTCCTGTTGACCTGTAGTATCAATGTACCAAATTAGAACATTTTTGACCATAAAATGGGAATTTCAGGTGGCCTCTAGTGCTCCCTAGGGGCTTAATGTTGGCCATTCTTTGTTTGTGGGTTCCTGTTGGCCAGTAGTATCAATGTACCATATTAGAAAATTTTTGACCAGAAAACTAAATTTTGGGAGTGGCCTGTAGCTCTCTAATGGCTTAATGTGGGCCATACTTGGTTTGTGGGTTCCTGTTGGCCTGTAGTATCAATGTACCAAATTATAACTTTTTGACCAGAAAATGGGAATTTCGGCTTGGCCTCTAGCCACCTAGTGGTGAATGTCGGTCATTCTTGGTTTGTGGATTCCTTTGGCCTGTACTATTAATGTACCAAATTAGAACATTTTTGACCAGAAAATGGGAATTTCGGCATGGCCTGTAGTGCTCCCTAGGGCTTAATGTTGGCCATTCTTGGTTTGAGGGTTCCTGTTGACCTGCAGTATCAATGTACCAAATTAGAACGCTTTTGACCAGAAAACTAAATTTTGGAGTAGCCTGTAGCTCTCTAAGGGCTTAATGTGGGCCACACTTGGTATGTGGGTTCCTGTTGGCCTGTAGTATCAAAGTACCAAATTAGAAAATTTTTGACCAGAAAATGGGAATTTTGGCTTGTCCTGTAGTGCTCCCTAGTGGCTTAATGTCGGTCATTCTTGGTTTGTGGATTCCTGTTGGCCTGTACTATTCTTGTACCGAATTAGAACATTTTTGACCAGAAAATGGGAATTTTGGCTTGTCCTGTAGTGCCCCTAGTGGCTGATGTCGGTCATTCTTGGTTTGTGGATTCCTGTTGGCCTGTACTATTAATTTACCAAATTAGAACATTTTTGACCAGAAAATGGGAATTTTGGCATGGCCATTCTTTGCACAGTACTTCAGAGTGATGTCATCTTTAAGCATGTTAGGTTTGAAAACCATCAGTCAAAATTACATTTGATTTATTGACACGTATATATTGTTAAAATTTGGACATTTACATAAACACGCCTTTCAGCCATTTTGTATCGTGATTCATTTTTCCTAAGTAACGCTTTCAAGGATGTCCATTCTACACATGTGTACCAAATTTCAAGTCAATTGAGCTACGGTTCAGGAGAAGAAGAGTTTTGTAGGTTTTCGCAAATTTTCAACGTACGGGAAAATCCATCATGGCGAAGTTATGGGTTCTTGAGGCTTTTTGTTCCCCATGAGGAATGAGGCATGTACACCAAATTTCAGAAGATTTGGACAAATGGCGTGGAAATTGTATCACTTTGAATTTTGTTTTTTGGGCGTGGCCTGTAGCGCCACCTATGGGCTGAATGTGGGCCATTCTTGGTTTGGGGGTACCGCTGGCATGGAGTATCAATGTGCCAATTTAGAAAATTTTTGACCAGTGACTTTTGAGCTATTGGGGCTCAAGGAGAAGAATAATAATAATAATAATAATAATAATAAATATAGCTGCAAGCAGCAATGCGGATTCCTCCTCAAAATGGCAAATCATTTAAAATTGATCAGTAGATGGTTGGGGATAAACCCTCCCAATTAAGGAATTCAAAAACATGTCTTTGTCTGAATCCTAAACTAAACATTTTCAATGTACAGGAAAATCCATACCGACCTTATGGATCCTTGAGGCTTTTTTGTTCCCAATGAGAAATGAGGCATGTACACCAAGTTTCAGAAGAATTGGACAAATGGCGTGGAAATGGTATCACTTTGAAAATATTTTTTGGGGCGTGGCCTGTAGCACCACCTATGGTCGAATGTGGGCCATTCTTGGTTTGTGGGTTCCTGTTGGCCTGTAGTATCAATGTACAAAATTAGAAAATATTTGACCAGAAAATGGGAATTTTGGAGTGGCCTGTAGCTCTCTAGGGGCTTAATGTGGGCCATTCTTGGTTTGTGGGTTCCTTTGGCCTGTAGAATCAATGTACCAAATTAGAAAATGTTTGACCAGAAAATGGGACTTTTGGGAATTACCTGTATGCTTCCTAATGGCTTAATGTTGGCCATTCTTGGTTTGTGGGTTCCTGTTGGCCTGTAGTACCATTGTACCAAATTAGAACATTTTAGACCAGAAAATGGGAATTTCGGCATGGCCTGTAGCTACTCTAGGGGTGAATGTTGGCCATTCTTGGTTTGTGGGTTCCTGTTGGCCTGTAGTATCAATGTACCAAATTAGAACATTTTTGACCAGAAAACGGAATTTTGGCGTGGCCTTTAGCTCTCTAGTGGCTTAATGTCGGCCATTCTTGGTTTGTGGGTTCCTGTTGGCCTGTAGTACCATTGTACCAAATTAGAACATTTTAGACCAGAAAATGGGAATTTCGCATGGCCTGTAGCGCCTCTAGGGGCTTAATGTTGGCCATTCTTTAGCAGTACTTCAGAGTGATGTCATCTTGAAGCATGTTAGGTTTGAAAACCATCAGTCAAAATTACATTTGATTTATTGACACGTATATATTGTTAAAATTTGGACATTTACATAAACACTCCTTTCAGCCATTTTGTATCAGATTCATTTTTCCTAAGTAACGCTTTCAAAGACTTCAATTCTACACATGTGTACCAAATTTCAAGTCAATTGAGCTACGGTTCAGGAGAAGAAGAGTTTTGTAGGTTTTCGCAAATTTTCAACGCATCGGAAAATCCATCATGGCGAAGTTATGGGTTCTTGAGGCTTTTTGTTCCCCATGAGAAATGAGGCATGTACACCAAGTTTCAGAAGATTTGGACAAATGGCGGAAATGGTATCACTTTGAAATTATGTTTTTTGGGCGTGGCCTGTAGCGCCACCTATGGGCTGAATGTTGACCATTCTTGGTTTGGGGGTACCCGCTGGCATGGACTATCAATGTGCCAATTTAGAAAACTTTTGACCAGTGACTTTTGAGCTATTTGGGCTCAAGGAGAAGAATAATAATAATAATAATAAATATAGCTGCAAGCAGCAATGCGGATTCCTCCTCAAAATGGCAAATCATTTAAAATTGATCAGTAGATGGTTGGGGATAAACCCTCCCAATTAAGGAATTCAAAAAACATGTCTTCGCCTGATTCCTAAACAAAACATTTTCAATGTACAGGAAAATCCATACCGACCTTATGGATCCTTGAGGCTTTTTTGTTCCCAATGAGAAATGCGCATGTACACCAAGTTTCAGAAGAATTGGACAAATGGGGTGGATATTATATCATTTTGAAAAAAATTTTGGGGCGTGGCCTGTAGCGCCACCTATGGGCAAATGTTGGTCATTCTTGGTTTGTGGGTTCCTGTTGGCCTGTAGTATAAATGTACAAAATTAGAAAATATTTGACCAGAAAATGGGAATTTTGGAGTGGCCTGTAGCACTCCTAGGGGCTAAATGTGGGCCTTTCTTGGTTTGTGGGTTCCTGTCGGCCTGTAGAATCAATACACCAAATTAGAAAATGTTTGACCAGAAAATGGGATTTTTGGAATTACCTGTAGCTTCCTAATGGCTTAATGTTGGCCATTCGTGGTTTGTGGGTTCCTGTTGGCATGTAGTATCAGTGTACCAAATTAGAACATTTTTGACCAGAAAATGGGAATTTTGGCATGGCCTGTAGCTACTCTAGGGGTGAATGTTGTCCATTCTTGGTTTGTGGGTTCCTGTCTGCCTGTAGTATCAATGTACCAAATTAAAAAAAAATTTGACCAGAAAACGGAATTTTGGCGTGGCCTTTACGCTTCCTAGTGGCTTAATGTCGGCCATTCTTGGTTTGTGGGTTCCTGTTGGCCTGTAGTACCATTGTACCAAATTAGAACATTTTAGACCAGAAAATGGGAATTTCGACATGGCCTGTAGCTCCCTAGGGGCTTAATGTCGGCCATTCTTTATGCAGTACTTCAGAGTGATGTCATCTTGAAGCATGTTAGGTTTGAAAACCATCAGTCAAAATTACATTTGATTTATTGACAGGTATATATTGTTAAAATTTGGACATTTACATAAACACTCCTTTCAGACATTTTGTATCACATTCATTTTTCCTAAGTAATGTTTTCAAGGATGTCCATTCTACAAATGTGTACCAAATTTCAAGTCAATTGAGCTACGGTTCAGGAGAAGAAGAGTATTTTTAGGTTTTCTAAATTTTCAACGCATCGGAAAATCCATCATGGTGAAAGTTATGGGTCCTTAAGGCTTTTTTGTTCCCCATGAGGAATGAGGCATGTACACCAAGTTTCAGAAGATTTAGACAAATGGCGTGGAAATTGTATCACTTTGAATGAAAAATCACTTTGAAAATCTCTACTTTCACTTTCACTTCTCTCTTAAGATTTTTTTTCTGTTTTTTTGTGTGATTTACATAAGCATATCACAAGCAATTTTATTTGAAAGACTATCTAGGCACATAATAACACTGTATAGCTGTGACTGTTTATAACTATTTCAAAATGTAGCCTACAAGCTCACACTTTAAATGGTCAGTGCTTTGATTTTTAAATCATTAAAATAGCAACAGATCCAGTGAAAAAATGGAGTGATTGTGTTTACATGCCATTCAAAAACGTGGCATTTTACAAGGTAAGAGAGAAATAAAAAAACTTAAAATAATACCATTTGTACTTCTCAATTACTTGGGAATGTCTATGTTCAGGACCTAAGGCTAAATTGTTACTGTCTCTTTAAGAGGCTTTTATCGCATGATACTGATACTTAAGGCACAGTTCAGTTTAATCTTTTGAGAACTGAGAAGTATCATTATTTTCGTTTTGTGCCATGCTTGTTGCATTTGTATTCATTGTGAGATGATAAAATACAGACTGCGTGGAATGGTTGATTTTGTTCACTTGAATTTTGTGACGGTTTCAGAAAAATAATCACAAGACAGAGACTGAGCACCCTGTTTATTTATTTTACAAAAGCACAAGGTTTTGTTGTTATTGTAAGTGTACACAAATAAAAGTAAACATTTCATAGTTCGTAATGATGTCTTGCATGTTTCTGTATGGGCAAAAATGACGCAGTATTTTGTTTAAGTTGTTTCCGCTGTTTCGAGAGAAAAATATAGCAGGACGCCATCTGGAATAATGCCAGAATAAAATATAATTATTCCAGATTTCTTTCTCAACTGTTTGTTCACTTGAGACATAACAGACTCCTCAATATATCATGTATTTTGACACTCTGTTGTATGAAATTGTCCGCTCAGACGCTAGCAGCAGCTGAAAGACATCGGAGTGCGTGAGTTAGACGCGACGCTGCTCGCTGTGTCACACAAACAGCTCGCAAACATGTATTTGAGTTGTTTTGACATTTGTTGAGTTGAATAGTGTAAAATCGCTTGAATGTTCAAACAGGCAAACATTGTATACAACCGACAAACCTTCATGATGATGCGAGCAAAATGATCTCAGCCGCGGTTTATGCGGTTGTCAGAGACAATTAAACAACATCATTCTCGGAAGTTTTGATAATGCTAGGATTGATCAGCCCATCCCTACTTTCTTTAGACATATGTTTCATGTTTGTGTAAGTTTTTGTGACGGTTTCAGAAAGATATTCGCTTAGACAAAGAGCACACGGTTTATTTTCTTTATTTTACAACAAATAAAAGTACAACTTTCATAGTTTGTGACGATGTATTAAATGTATCTGTATGTGCAAAAATAACGCAGTATTTTGTTTAAGCTGTTAACGCTGTTTCGAGAGAAAAATCTTAACAGGACACCACAGCGCATCCGTGTTGTTCACAATAATTCATAATTAAATATATTGATACCCAATTTCTTTATCAACTGTTTGTTCACTTGATACATAACAGACACCCCAATATATCATGTATTTTGGTGTATGAAATTGTCCGCTCAAACGCATGAAGCTGTGAAAGCTTAACTCTCATCGGCGCAGCGAAGGCTAGTCGCGACGCTGCTCGCCGCTGTGTCACACAAACTGCTCGAAAACATTTATTTGAGTTGTTTTGCCTTTGTTGAGTTGAATAGTGTAAAATCGCTTGAATGTTCAAGCAGGCAACCATTGTACACAACCAACAAACCTTCGTGGAAGATGCGAGCAAAAATGATCTCGCCGAGGATTGGCGTGGTTGTCAGAGACAATTAAACAACATCATACTCGGAAGTTTTGATACGCTAACGCTGTCTCGATAGAGAAAAATCTAACAGGACATCACAGCTGCATCACTAGACCCCTTCAATAATTCATAATTCAATATATTGATACCCGATTTCTTTATCAACTGTTTGTTCACTTGAGATATAGCAGACACCCCAATATATCATGTATTTTGGTGTATGAAATTGTCCGCTGAAACGCAAGAAGGGAAAGCTTAACTCTCATCGGCGCAGTGAACGCTAGACGCGACGCTGCTCGCCGCTGTGTCACACAAACTGCTCGAAAACATTTATTTGAGTTGTTTTGCCTTTGTTGAGTTGAATAGTGTAAAATCGCTTGAATGTTCAAACTGGAAAGCATTAAGACACACAATTGATTTGACATACCTCCATGCAGACGCAAAATGTCTTCTGTAGTCTAAGTCTGAGCTCCACCCACTAGGAGACCTAAATGCTTCATTAGAGAGATTGCTACAGAAGAGCTGCATGTGGTAGACAGAGTTACTCCAGTAGAGGGAGCCTCTTTGCTCAGCCAATGTAAGTGAATGGGATTTTACATGTGGACCATATTTGTCCAGTAGAGGGAGCACTTTTGCTCAGCCATTGTAAATCAATGGGATTTTAAAAATTTTTGATCATCTTTTGTGTGTACATTTACATAAACACGCCCATTTCAGCCATTTTGTATTGTATTCATTTTTGCTAAGTAACGCTTGGAAAGACATACATACTACACACGCGTGCCAAATTCCAAGTCAATTGGAGCTGAGGTTCAGGAGAAGAAGAGTTTTGTAGGTTTTCCAAAATTTTCACTGTACAGGAAAATCCATAATGGCAGAAGTATGGGTCCTTGAGGCTTTTTTGTTCCCCATGAGAAATGAGGCATGTTTACAAAGTTTCAGAAGATTTGGACAAATGGGGTGGAAATTATATCACTTTGAATTTTTGTTTTTGGGCGTGGCCTGTAGCGCCACCTATGGGCTGAATGTTGACCATTCTTGGTTTGGGGGTACCCGCTGGCATGGAGTATCAATGTGCCAATTTAGAAAATTTTTGACCAGTGACTTTTTGAGCTATTGGGGCTCAAGGAGAAGAATAATAATAATAATAATAATAATAATAATAATAATAATAATAATAAAACTACAAATACAATAGATTCCTCCACGAGGAATCTAATAATATAGCTGCAAGCAGCAATGCGGATTCCTCCTCAAAATGGCAAATCATTTAAAATTGATCAGTAGATGGTTGGGGATAAACCTCCCAATTAAGGAATTCAAAAACATGTCTTTGTCTGAATCCTAAACTAAACATTTTCAATGTACAGGAAAATCCATACCGACCTTATGGATCCTTGAGGCTTTTTTGTTCCCAATGAGAAATGAGGCATGTACACCAAGTTTCAGAAGAATTGGACAAATGGCATGGAAATGGTATCACTTTGAAAATATTTTTTGGGGCGTGGCCTGTAGCACCACCTATGGTCGAATGTGGGCCATTCTTGGTTTGTGGGTTCCTGTTGGCCTGTAGTATCAATGTACAAAATTAGAAAATATTTGACCAGAAAATGGGAATTTTGGAGTGGCCTGTAGCTCCCTAGGGGCTGAATGTGGGCCATTCTTGGTTTGTGGGTTCCTTTTGGCCTGTAGAATCAATGTACCAAATTAGAAAATGTTTGACCAGAAAATGGGACTTTTGGGAATTACCTGTAGCTCCTCTAATGGCTTAATGTTGGCCATTCTTGGTTTGTGGGTTCCTGTTGGCCTGTAGTACCATTGTACCAAATTAGAACATTTTAGACCAGAAAATGGGAATTTCGGCATGGCCTGTAGCTGCTCCTAGGGGTGAATGTTGGCCATTCTTGGTTTGTGGGTTCCTGTTGGCCTGTAGTATCAATGTACCAAATTAGAACATTTTTGACCAGAAAACGGGAATTTTGGCGTGGCCTTTAGCTCTCTAGTGGCTTAATGTCGGCCATTCTTGGTTTGTGGGTTCCTGTTGGCCTGTAGTACCATTGTACCAAATTAGAACATTTTAGACCAGAAAATGGGAATTTCGGCATGGCCTGTAGCTCCCTAGGGGCTTAATGTTGGCCATTCTTTACGCAGTACTTCAGAGTGATGTCATCTTGAAGCATGTTAGGTTTGAAAACCATCAGTCAAAATTACATTTGATTTATTGACACGTATATATTGTTAAAATTTGACATTTACATAAACACTCTTTCAGCCATTTTGTATCGTGATTCATTTTTCCTAAGTAACGCTTTCAAAGACTTCAATTCTACACATGTGTACCAAATTTCAAGTCAATTGGAGCTACGGTTCAGGAGAAGAAGAGTTTTGTAGGTTTTCGCAAATTTTCAACGTACGGAAAAATCCATCATGGCGGAAGTTATGGGTTCTTGAGGCTTTTTGTTCCCCATGAGAAATGAGGCATGTACACCAAGTTTCAGGAGATTTGGACAAATGGCGTGGAAATGGTATCACTTTGAAAATATTTTTTTGGGCGTGGCCTGTAGCGCCACCTATGGGCTGAATGTTGACCATTCTTGGTTTGGGGGTACCGCTGGCATGGACTATCAATGTGCCAATTTAGAAAACTTTTGACCAGTGACTTTTGAGCTATTTGGGCTCAAGGAGAAGAAGAATAATAATAATAATAAATATAGCTGCAAGCAGCAATGCGGATTCCTCCTCAAAATGGCAAATCATTTAAAATTGATCAGTAGAGGGTTGGGGTTAAACCCTCTCAATGGATGAATCCAAAAACATGTATTTCTGTCTGAATCCTAAACTAAACATTTTCAGTGTACAGGAAAATCCATCATACAGACCTTATGGATCCTTGAGGCTTTTTTGTTCCCAATGAGAAATGAGGCATGTACACCAAGTTTCAGAAGAATTGGTTAAATGGCGTGGAAATGGTATCACTTTGAAAATATTTTTTGGGATGTGGCCTGTAGCACCACCTATGGGCAAATGTGGGCCATTCTTGGTTTGTGGGTTCCTGTTGGCCTGTAGTATCAATGTACAAAATTAGAAAATATTTGACCAGAAAATGGGAATTTTGGAGTGGCCTGTAGTGCTCCCTAGGGGCTTAATGTGGGCCATTCTTGGTTTGTGGGTTCCTGTCGGCCTATAGAATCAATGTACCAAATTAGAAAATGTTTGACCAGAAAATGGGAATTTTGGCGTGGCCTTTAGCTGCCTCTAAGTGGCTTAATGTGGGCCATATCTTGGTTTGTGGGTTCCTGTTGGCCTGTAGTATCAATGTACCAAATTAGAACATTTTTGACCAGAAAATGGGAATTTCTATGGCATGTGGCCTGTAGTGCTCTCCTTAAGTGGCTTAATGTTGGCCATTCTGTTAATGCACTAGTATTTCAGAGTGATGTCATCTTGAAGCATGTTAGGTTTGAAAACCATCAGTCAAAATTACATTTGATTTATTGACACGTATATATTGTTAAAATTTGGACATTTACATAAACACGCTCTTTCAGCCATTTTGTATCAGATTCATTTTTCCTAAGTAACGCTTTCAAGGATGTCCATTCTACACATGTGTACCAAATTTCAAGTCAATTGGAGCTACGGTTCAGGAGAAGAAGAGTTTTGTAGGTTTTCGCAAATTTTCAACGTACGGGAAAATCCATCATGGCGGAAGTTATGGGTTCTTGAGGCTTTTTGTTCCCCATGAGGAATGAGGCATGTACACCAAATTTCAGAAGATTTGGACAAATGGCGTGGAAATTGTATCACTTTGAATTTTGTTTTTTGGGCGTGGCCTGTAGCGCCACCTATGGGCTGAATGTGGGCCATTCTTGGTTTGGGGGTACCGCTGGCATGGAGTATCAATGTGCCAATTTAGAAAATTTTTGACCAGTGACTTTTGAGCTATTGGGGCTCAAGGAGAAGAATAATAATAATAATAATAATAAATATAGCTGCAAAGCAGCAATGCGGATTCCTCCTCAAAATGGCAAATCATTTCAAATTGATCAGTAGAGGGTTGGGGTTAAACCCTCTCAATGGATGAATCCAAAAACATGTATTTCTGTCTGAATCCTAAACTAAACATTTTCAGTCTACAGGAAAATCCATCATACCTTATGGATCCTTGAGGCGTTTTTGTTCCCAATGAGAAATGAGGCATGTACACCAAGATTCAAAAGAATTGGTTAAATGGCGTGGAAATGGTATCACTTTGAAAATATTTTTTGGGGCGTGGCCTGTAGCACTCCTATGGGCAAATGTGGGTCATTCTTGGTTTGTGGGTTCCTGTTGGCCTGTAGTATCAATGTACATAATTAGAAAATATTTGACCAGAAAATGGGACTTTTGGGAATTACCTGTAGCTCCCTAGGGGTGAATGTTGGCCATTCTTGGTTTGAGGGTTCCTGTTGACCTGTAGTATCAATGTACCAAATTAGAACATTTTTGACCATAAAATGGGAATTTCAAGTGGCCTCTAGTGCCCTCTAGGGGCTTAATGTTGGCCATTCTTTGTTTGTGGGTTCCTGTTGGCCAGTAGTATCAATGTACCATATTAGAAAATTTTTGACCAGAAAACGAAATTTTGGGAGTGGCCTGTAGCTCTCCTAATGGCTTAATGTGGGCCATACTTGGTTTGTGGGTTCCTGTTGGCCTGTAGTATCAATGTACCAAATTATAACTTTTTGACCAGAAAATGGGAATTTCGGCTTGGCCTCTAGCACCACCTAGTGGTGAATGTCGGTCATTCTTGGTTTGTGGATTCCTTTTGGCCTGTACTATTAATGTACCAAATTAGAACATTTTTGACCAGAAAATGGGAATTTCGGCATGGCCTGTAGTGCTCCCTAGGGCTTAATGTTGGCCATTCTTGGTTTGAGGGTTCCTGTTGACCTGCAGTATCAATGTACCAAATTAGAACGCTTTTGACCAGAAAACCAAATTTTGGAGTAGCTCTGTAGCTCTCTAAGGGCTTAATGTGGGCCACACTTGGTATGTGGGTTCCTGTTGGCCTGTAGTATCAAAGTACCAAATTAGAAAATTTTTGACCAGAAAATGGGAATTTTGGCTTGTCCTGTAGTGCTCCCTAGTGGCTTAATGTCGGTCATTCTTGGTTTGTGGATTCCTGTTGGCCTGTACTATTCTTGTACCGAATTAGAACATTTTTGACCAGAAAATGGGAATTTTGGCTTGTCCTGTAGTGCCCCTAGTGGCTTATGTCGGTCATTCTTGGTTTGTGGATTCCTGTTGGCCTGTACTATTAATTTACCAAATTAGAACATTTTTGACCAGAAAATGGGAATTTTGGCATGGCCATTCTTTGCACAGTACTTCAGAGTGATGTCATCTTTAAGCATGTTAGGTTTGAAAACCATCAGTCAAAATTACATTTGATTTATTGACACGTATATATTGTTAAAATTTGGACATTTACATAAACACGTCCTTTCAGCCATTTTGTATCAGTATTCATTTTTCCTAAGTAACGCTTTCAAGGATGTCCATTCTACACATGTGTACCAAATTTCAAGTCAATTGGAGCTACGGTTCAGGAGAAGAAGAGTTTTGTAGGTTTTCGCAAATTTTCAACGTACGGGAAAATCCATCATGGCGAAGTTATGGGTTCTTGAGGCTTTTTGTTCCCCATGAGGAATGAGGCATGTACACCAAATTTCAGAAGATTTGGACAAATGGCGTGGAAATTGTATCACTTTGAATTTTGTTTTTTGGGCGTGGCCTGTAGCGCCACCTATGGGCTGAATGTGGGCCATTCTTGGTTTGGGGGTACCGTGGCATGGAGTATCAATGTGCCAATTTAGAAAATTTTTGACCAGTGACTTTTTGAGCTATTGGGGCTCAAGGAGAAGAAGAATAATAATAATAATAATAATAATAATAATAATAATAATAATAATAATAATAATAATAAAACCATCAATTACAATAGATTCCCTCCTACGGAGGAATCTAATAATAATAATAATAAAACCATCAAATACAATAGATTCCCTCCTTACGGAGGAATCTAATAATAAAACCATCAAATACAATAGATTCCCTCCTTACGGAGGAATCTAATAATAATAATAATAATAATAATAATAATAATAAAACCATCAATTACAATAGATTCCCTCCTACGGAGGAATCTAATAAAACCATCAAATACAATAGATTCCCTCCTTACGGAGGAATCTAATAAAGGGTCCCTGTACGGGCCACCAATATGTAACGCTCAACCTAGATTTATAGGAGATGATACACAACAAAATATGGTCTTGACCCTAAGTTTGTATGGTAATGGGAAGTTTATAAAAAAAAAGAAGGCTAGGAAGACAACAATTCGATTTAAACCCAAGGTGTATTTACAATAAGAAGAAGAAAAACAAACAAAGTGAATCAAGAAATATATACAAATGTACAAAAGACAAACAAGAAAGCAAGAAAAAAGATAAATACTAAAGGTGAATGAAAATGGATGAATTGACTATAGGAGTCCCGTACAATGTCCTGTTTATGTGTGTGTGTGTGTGTGTGTTGAATCGGCCTCACCGGTTGTTATGTTTTTAAACCGGGAGCTCGTTGTGAAGCAGCGCTGTTCTGTGAAGAAATCCAAGGGTGAAAAATCAACAAAAAAGATAATCCCACAATGTCTTCTCGTTCACAGTCTGTAACAGCCTATGGTGGAGGTTTTTTGCGTGATCGATCGCTTATCCCTTGAGCATCAACGTGTCGCTCCTGAACGCCGGTTTCCCGGCTCCTTTTAAACGGAAGAAAAAGTCATACAGCTGATTTGGAGTGACGTCACGGGGAATTCCCTGGAGCGACGCGACAGAACTCTCGCGTGAGTAAAACGGGAACTCAAAACACTTAACTTGGATATAAACACAGGAAAATAACATATATTAATTAAGGCTGTTTTCTAAGAACAATTTAGATTTTTAACAGCAATATATATATATATATATATATATATATATATATATATATATATATATATTCCATACTTATGTGGCTGCGCTACAGCCTTACCTCCAACCTGGAAACCTCCACTCGATTCCCTGCACCCAGAAGTTGCTACCAGCTGGGACTACGACAATCAGGAGGAATTACGGAAGCTGATGGATACTTGGCCTCATACCACCTCCAAGGTCCTGGGCAAAACATCTGTGGAACAGCACAAAATCATCCTATCTGAGGAAATGCCCATTAAATCCCGAGCTTATAGTGTCTCACCTTTCAAGAAAAAGATTATTGATGAACAAGTAGAACGAATGCTAAGAGATCACATCATCAAGCCTTCTTTCTCTCCTTGGTCATCACCTGTAGTCCTTGTCCCCAAACCTGATGTTACCTACAGGTTCTGCGTGGACTTTAGGGGGCTGAATAGTAAGACCATACCTGACACTTATCCAATGCCAATCATTCATGACATCTTGGAATCCATGGAAGGCTCCTCCTGGTTCAGTACATTGGACTTGCAGTCAGGATACTGGCAGGTAGAAATGGAGGAAAGAAGTAAAGATAAAACAGCATTCATTACCTCCCAGGGACTTTTCCAATTCCGCTCCATGCCATATGGGCTGAGGAATGCTGCCGCCACCTTCCAGAGGCTGATGGAGAAGGTCCTAGCAGAATTGAGAGGAAAGTTTTGTTTTGTTTACATTGATGACATTATAATCTATTCACGGTCTTTAAACGAACATGTACAACATCTGAACACCATTCTGCAAAGACTAAACCAAGCATCGCTTACCGTGAACATGAAGAAATGTCACTTCTTTAAAAAACAGTTAAAGTTCCTTGGCCACATCGTCTCAGTGAAAGGAGTGGAGGTCGATCCTGAAAAGACCCGAGTGGTTGCTGACTATCCTCCTCCCAAAGATCTTAAAGCCCTCCATCTCTTCTTGGGATTAGCAGGGTGGTACCACAAGTTCATTCCCCATTTTGCCGACATCACAGCTCCGTTAAATAACCTGAAAAAGAAAGGAGTAAAGTGGGATTGGATTCCTGAGTGCCAAACCAGCCTTGAGAACATCAAACAAATATTGCAAGACCCACCTGTATTAATGCAGCCTGACCTCAATCAACCTTTCAGGTACATACAGATGCCAGTGATGGGGGCTTAGGAGCCATTATCACCCAGCAAACTCCTGAGGGGGAACGGGTAATAGCTTATGCATCACGAACATTACGTGGACCTGAGGTGAACTATTCAACGGCTGAAAAGGAGTGTCTGGCGGTGGTCTGGGCGGTGGAAAAATGGAGACATTACCTTGAAGGAGGACAGTTTGACATTTACAGCGATCATGCTGCCTTAACTTGGGCTTTCAATAGCCCTAAAACCTCCTCTCGGCTGACCCGGTGGACACTTAGGCTGCAGCAATTCATCTTCCAAGTACATCACAGGAGAGGATGTCTGAACCTGGGACCAGATGCCTTGTCACGAGCCTGTGAATCTAAGGAAAGAGAAAGTGTGCACTGTATGGCCATAACAACTTCGAAATGTGCATCAGACATACCTCACACGTTAGCGGAAATCTCTCAAGCACAAAGTAGTGACAATACCATTTCTCTCCTACAATTGGCCCAAAAAAACAGAAAGGTACAGGATCAACAGATTACCGTCAAAATCCACCAGGGGGTGATATATCGCCAGGTACCTGTAAAGAATAACTGAGATAAATTCCAATTGGTTGTTCCTCAGGTATTAATACCTGGATTTTTACATTACTTTCATGATAACCCGCTTGGAGGACATCTGGGATGACTAAAAACACTGCTGAGGTTCTTGGAGGTGGCGTGGTGTCCCACTGTCTGTAAAGACGTCTGGCAATACGTCAAAGGATGCAATACCTGTCAAAAATAT
>NW_026266887.1:0-18000 GCF_025860055.1 Xyrauchen texanus | reverse complement strand
TACCCTAGCAACCGAGTAACAAATCACATATTTCTGCACCAGAACATCGTACAGACTTCTGGGTTGATTTATTTATGACCATAATTTTTGTTATTTTCAAGTTACAACATGCTGTTTGACGTAGTTTTGCCACGGCAAGCACCACTCACATTTTCTTCAGGAAATGTACATCTAGCATCTAGTACTTATTTTTATTTTTATTCTTATTTTTATTATTATCTCTTAACAAAACTTCGCACCTAACTCGTCCCGCGACCGCTTGGCGTAGACCCACCTAATGAGGTGTCAAATCGAACGGCCTATTGAGGACACGCGTGCTATGACTTTTATGTTTATCGGGTACGGTATTTGCCCCAGGGGCAAAAAAGCGCCTAAAAATCCCATAGACTTAACATTGAGACAAACTTTGACGGCCACAGCTCCAAGCTAGGATTTCAGAGAAACGTGTGATTTGCCACATTTGAAGAGGCTGGCAGGCTCTGTAAGAGCATACCTCAATATGGGGTAAAAGTTGCACTCCTGGGGGCAGGAGCTGCCCAAAAATGCCCCAATTGACTTATAATGGTGTAGGACGCCCATGAAATGAAAAGGCATAGGGATTTGTATTGAACATAGCTCTGGATCACAGTGTCATAGAGACGAGGGGTGGGCTCATTTTACTCAGACGACCAATCAGTCTCTCAGGATCATTGTGAAGCTATCAAGCCACGCCCTAGCAACCATTAAGAGCACCTTAGCAACAAGTCCCATAGACTTCTATTGAAACAGATCAAAGGGATATCTCCGGATAGAAGTGTCATAGAAACACAAGGGTGGTCTCGCTTGACTCGGGACAGCAAACAGCCAATCATGCATCAAATCAACACTTCCTAGCCCCTCCCTAGCAACCATTGTCGAGCACCTTAACAACCAAAATCCATAGAGGGATATCTTCCATTCTGAATGTCACAGAGGCATGGGAGTTGGTTTATATCATTCATACTGACAAGCAGCCTTTGGAGATTCATGATTGGCAGCTGCCAAGCCACTCCCTAGCAACTAAACAGAGTACCCTAGCAACCGCTTAGCAGTAACTATATCTCTGCACCAGAAAATCAGAGAGACTTCTGGGTTGATTTATTTCAATCAGGATGGCAAGGACACTTGATTAGTATCACTATGGTAACTGCCTAGCAACCAGATGGGGTTACCCTAGCAACCGAGTAACAAATCACATATCTCTGCATCAGAAAACACTAGAGACTTCCGGGTTGACTTATTTCAATCAGGATGGAAAGGAGCACTTGATTAGTATCACTATGGTAACTGCCTAGCAACCAGATGGGCTTACCCTAGCAACCGAGTAACAAATCACATATTTCTGCACCAGAAAATCGTACAGACTTCTGGGTTGATTTATTTCATGACCATAATTTTTGTTCTTTTCAAGTTACAGCATGCTGTTTGATCGAGTTTTGCCACGACAAGCACCACTCACATTTTCTTCAGGAAATGTACCTATCTAGTTATTTATTTTAATCATATTTCAATATCTCTTAACAAAACTTGCACCTAACTCGCCTCAAGACCGCTTAGTGAGACCTACCTGCAATGAGGTGTCAAATCGAACGCCTATTGAGGACACGTGATGCTATGACTTTTATGTCTATCGAGGTACGGTATTTGCCCTAGGGGCAAAAAAGCGCCTAAAAATCCCATAGACTTAACATTGAGACAAACTTTGACGCGTCACAGCTCCAAGCTGAGGATTTCAGAGAAACGCAGTGATTTGCCACATTTGAAGAGGCTGGCAGGCTCTGTAAGAGCATACCTCAATATGGGGTAAAAGTTGCACCCCTGGGGGCAGGAGCTGCCCAAAATGCCCCAATTGACTTATAATGGTGTAGGACGGCCCATGAAATGAAAAGGCATAGGGATTTGTATTGAACATAGCTCTGGATCACAGTGTCATAGAGACAAGGGGTGGGCTCATTTTACTCAGACGACCAATCAGTCTCTCAGGATCATTGTGAAGCTATCAAGCCACGCCCTAGCAACCATTATAGAGCACCTTAGCAACAAGTCCCATAGACTTCTATTGAAACAGATCAAAGGGATATCTCCGGATAGAAGTGTCATAGAAACACAAGGGTGGTCTCGTTTGACTCAGGACAGCAAACAGCCAATCATGAATCACCTCAACACTTCCTAGCCCCTCCCTAGCAACCATTGTCGAGCACCTTAGCAACCAAAATCCATAGAGGGATATCTTCCATTCTGAATGTCACAGAGGCATGGGAGTTGGTTTATATCATTCATACTGACAAGCAGCCTTTGAGATTCATGATTGGCAGCTGCTAGCCACTCCCTAGCAACTAGACAGAGTTACCCTAGCAACCGATGTAACAAATAACTATATCTCTGCACCAGAAAATCAGTAGAGACTTCTGGGTTGATTTATTTCAATCAGGATGGCAAGGACACTTGATTAGTATCACTATGGTAACTGCCTAGCAACCAGATGGGGTTACCCTAGCAACCGAGTAACAAATCACATATCTCTGCATCAGAAAAACGTAGAGACTTCCGGGTTGACTTATTTCAATCAGGATGGCAAGGAGACTTCATTAGTATCACTATGGTAACTGCCTAGCAACCAGATGGGGTTACCCTAGCAACCGAGTAACAAATCACATATCTCTGCATCAGAAAACAGTACAGACTTCCGGTTGACTTATTTCAATCAGGATGGCAAGGACACTTGATTAGTATCACTATGGTAACTGCCTAGCAACCAGATGGGGTTACCCTAGCAACCGAGTAACAAATCACATATCTCTGCACCAGAAAACACTACAGACTTCCGGGTTGACTTATTTCACTCAGGATGGAAAGGAGCCATGTATTGTATTACCTTGGTAACTGCATAGCAACCACATGGGCTTACCCTAGCAACCGAGTAACAAATCACATATTTCTGCACCAGAAAATCGTACAGACTTCTGGGTTGATTTATTTATGACCATAATTTTTGTTCTTTTCAAGTTACAACATGCTATTTGATCGAGTTTTGCCACGGCAAGCACCACTCACATTTTCTTCAGGAAATGTACTATCTAGTTAGTGGTGCTTGCAAGCATCACTATTGTAATCTCACATACTTATTATTTATTTTTATTTTTATTATATCTCTTAACAAAACTTCGGCACCTAACTCGCCCCAAGCACCGCTTGGCGTAGACCCACCTAATGAGGTGTCAAATCGAACGGCCTATTGAGGACACGTGTGCTATGACTTTTATGTTTATCGGGTACGGTATTTGCCCCAGGGGCAAAAAAGCGCCTAAAAATCCCATAGACTTAACATTGAGACAAACTTTGACGCCACAGCTCCAAGCTTAGGATTTCGGAGAAACGCAGTGATTTGCCACATTTGAAGAGGCTGGCAGGCTCTGTAAGAGCATACCTCAATATGGGGTAAAAGTTGCACCCCTGGGGGCAGGAGCTGCCCAAAAATGCCCCAATTGACTTATAATGGTGTAGGACGGCCCATGAAATGAAAAGGCATAGGGATTTGTATTGAACATAGCTCTGGATCACAGTGTCATAGAGACGAGGGGTGGGCTCATTTTACTCAGACGACCAATCAGTCTCTCAGGATCATTGTGAAGCTATCAAGCCACGCCCTAGCAACCATTAAGAGCACCTTAGCAACAAGTCCCATAGACTTCTATTGAAACAGATCAAAGGGATATCTCCGGATAGAAGTGTCATAGAAACACAAGGGTGGTCTCGCTTTGACTCGGGACAGCAAACAGCCAATCATGCATCACCTCAACACTTCCTAGCCCCTCCCTAGCAACCATTGTCGAGCACCTTAACAACCAAAATCCATAGAGGGATATCTTCCATTCTGAATGTCACAGAGGCATGGGAGTTGGTTTATATCATTCATACTGACAAGCAGCCTTTGGAGATTCATGATTGGCAGCTGCCAAGCCACTCCCTAGCAACTACACAGAGTACCCTAGCAACCGCTTAGCAGTAACTATATCTCTGCACCAGAAAATCAGAGAGACTTCTGGGTTGATTTATTTCAATCAGGATGGCAAGGAGACTTGATTAGTATCACTATGGTAACTGCCTAGCAACCAGATGGGGTTACCCTAGCAACCGAAAGTAACAAATCACATATCTCTGCATCAGAAAACGTAGAGACTTCCGGGTTGACTTATTTCAATCAGGATGGCAAGGACACTTCATTAGTATCACTATGGTAACTGCCTAGCAACCAGATGGGCTTACCCTAGCAACCGAGTAACAAATCACATATCTCTGCATCACAAAAACATAGAGACTTCCGGGTTGACTTATTTCAATCAGGATGGCAAGGAGACTTGATTAGTATCACTATGGTAACTGCCTAGCAACCAGATGGGGTTACCCTAGCAACCGAGTAACAAATCACATATCTCTGCATCAGAAAACGTAGAGACTTCCGGGTTGACTTATTTCAATCAGGATGGCAAGGACACTTCATTAGTATCACTATGGTAACTGCCTAGCAACACATGAGCTATAGGAGCATTACTCTCATCAGCAGACTCTGATTTACAGATCAGACAAAATCACATATCTGCTGCATCCAGCAAAGAACAAGTCACGACGACTATACCTCGGGTTGATTTATTTCAATCAGGATGGCAAGGACACTTCATTACTATCACTATGGTAACTGCCTAGCAACCAGATGGGGTTACCCTAGCAACCGAGAAACAAATCACATATCTCGGCACCAGAAAAGAGTACAGACTTCCAGGTTGATTTATTTCAACCAGGATGGCAAGGACACTTCATTAGTATCAATATGGTAACTGCCTAGCAACCACATGGGGTTACCCTAGCAACCGAAAGTAACAAATCACATATCTCTGCATCAGAAAACGTAGATACTTCTGGGTTGACTTATTTCAATCAGGATGGCAAGGACACTTGATTACTATCACTATGGTAACTGCCTAGCAACCAGATGGGGTTACCCTAGCAACCGAAAGTAACAAATCACATATCTCTGCACCAGAAAATAGTACTGACTTCCGGGTTGATTTATTTCACTCAGGATCGCAAGGACACTTGATTACTATCACTATGGTAACTGCCTAGCAACCAGATGGGGTTACCCTAGCAACCGAGAAACAAATCACATATCTCGCACCAGAAAAGAGTACAGACTTCCGGGTTGATTTATTTCACTCAGGATCGCAAGGACACTTGATTACTATCACTATGGTAACTGCCTAGCAACCAGATGGGGTTACCCTAGCAACCGAGAAACAAATCACATATCTCTGCACCAGAAAAGAGTACAGACTTCCGGGTTGATTTATTTCAACCAGGATGGCAAGGACACTTCATTAGTATCACTATGGTAACTGCCTAGCAACCAGATGGGGTTACCCTAGCAACCGAGTAACAAATCACATATCTCTGCACCAGAAAACACTACAGACTTCCGGGTTGACTTATTTCACTCAGGATGGAAAGGAGCCATGTATTGTATTACCTTGGTAACTGCATAGCAACCACATGGGCTTACCCTAGCAACCGAGTAACAAATCACATATTTCTGCACCAGAAAATCGTACAGACTTCTGGGCTGATTTATTTATGACCATAATTTTTGTTCTTTTCAAGTTACAACATGCTGTTTGATCTAGTTTTGCCACGGCAAGCACCACTCACATTTTCTTCAGGAAATGTACCTATCTAGTTAGTGGTGCTTGCAAAGCATCACTATTGTAATCTCACATACTTATTATACTTTTATTTTATTTTATTATATCTCTTAACAAAACTTCGCACCTAACTCGCCCCAAGACCGCTTGGCGAGACCCACCTAATGAGGTATCAAATCGAACGCCTATTGAGGACACGTGTGCTATGACTTTTATGTTTATCGGGGTACGGTATTTGCCCCAGGGGCAAAAAAGCGCCTAAAAATCCCATTGACTTAACATTGAGACAAACTTTGACGCGTCACAGCTCCGAGCTAGGATTTCGCAGAAACGCAGTGATTTGCCACATTTGAAGAGGCTGGCAGGCTCTGTAAGAGCATACCTCAATATGGGGTAAAAGTTGCACCCTGGGGGCAGGAGCTGCCCAAAGTTGCCCCCATTGACTTACAATGGTGTAGGACGGCCCATGAAATAGGGATTTTTATTAAACATAGCTCTGGATCACAGTGTCATAGAGACAAGGGGCCTGCCTCATTTTACTAAGACGACCAATCAGTCTCTCAGGATCATTGCAAAGCTATCAAGCCACGCCCTAGCAACCATTTAGAGGACCTTAGCAACAAGTCCCATAGACTTCTAATGAAAGAGATCAAAGGGATATCTCCTGCTAGAAGTGTCATACCAACACAAGGGTGGTCTCTGCTTGACTCGGGCAGCAAACAGCCAATCATGAATCACCTCAACACTTCCTAGCCCCTCCCTAGCAACTATTGTCGAGCACCTTAGCAACCAAAATCCATAGAGGGATATCTTCCATTCTGAATGTCACAGAGGCATGGGAGTTGATTTATGTCATTCATACTGACAAGCAGCCTTTGGAATTTCATGATTGGCAGCTGCCAAGCCACTCCCTAGCAACTACACATAGTACCCTAGCAACCGAGTAACAAATCACATATCTCTACACCAGAAAATAGTACAGACTTCTGGGTTGATTTATTTCACTCAGGATGGCAAGGAAACTTGATTACTATCACTATGGAAACTGCCTAGCAACCAGATGGGGTTACCCTAGCAACCGAGTAACAAATCACATATCTCTGCACCAGAAAATAGTAGAGACTTCCGGGTTGACTTATTTCAATAAGGATGGCAAGGAGACTTCATTACTATCACTATGGTAACTGCCTAGCAACCAGATGGGTTTACCCTAGCAACCGAAGTAACAAATCACATATCTCTGCATCAGAAAAACGTAGAGACTTCTGGGTTGATTTATTTATGACCATAATTTTTGTTCTTTTCAAGCATGCTATTTGATCTAGTTTTGCCACGGCAAGCACCACTCACATTTTCTTCAGGAAATGTACCTATCTAGTTAGTGGTGCTTGCAAAGCATCACTATTGTAATCTCACATACTTATTATTATATTTTTATTTTTATTTTTATTTTATCTCTTAACAAAACTTCGCACCTAACTCGCCCCAAGACCGCTTGGCGAGACCCACCTAATGAGGTGTCAAATCGAACGGCCTATTGAGGACACGTGTGCTATGACTTTTATGTTTATCGGGTACGGTATTTGCCCCAGGGGCAAAAAAGCGCCTAAAAATCCCATAGACTTAACATTGAGACAAACTTTGACGCGCCACAGCTCCAAGCTAGGATTTCAGAGAAACGCAGTGATTTGCCACATTTGAAGAGGCTGGCAGGCTCTGTAAGAGCATACCTCAATATGGGGTAAAAGTTGCACCCCTGGGGGCAGGAGCTGCCCAAAAATGCCCCAATTGACTTATAATGGTGTAGGACGCCCATGAAATGAAAAGGCATAGGGATTTGTATTGAACATAGCTCTGGATCACAGTGTCATAGAGACGAGGGGTGGGCTCATTTTACTCAGACAACCAATCAGTCTCTCAGGATCATTGTGAAGCTATCAAGCCACGCCCTAGCAACCATTAAGAGCACCTTAGCAACAAGTCCCATAGACTTCTATTGAAAAAGATCAAAGGGATATCTCCGGATAGAAGTGTCATAGAAACACAAGGGTGGTCTCGCTTGACTCGGGACAGCAAACAGCCAATCATGCATCACTTCAACACTTCCTAGCCCCTCCCTAGCAACCATTGTCGAAAGCACCTTAACAACCAAAATCCATAGAGGGATATCTTCCATTCTGAATGTCACAGAGGCATGGGAGTTGGTTTATATCATTCATACTGACAAGCAGCCTTTGGAGATTCATGATTGGCAGCTGCCAAGCCACTCCCTAGCAACTACACAGAGTACCCTAGCAACCGCTTAGCAGTAACTATATCTCTGCACCAGAAAATCAGAGAGACTTCTGGGTTGATTTATTTCAATCAGGATGGCAAGGAGACTTGATAAGTATCACTATGGTAACTGCCTAGCAACCAGATGGGGTTACCCTAGCAACCGAAGTAACAAATCACATATCTCTGCATCAGAAAAACGTAGAGACTTCCGGGTTGACTTATTTCAATCAGGATGGCAAGGACACTTCATTAGTATCACTATGGTAACTGCCTAGCAACCAGATGGGCTTACCCTAGCAACCGAGTAACAAATCACATATCTCTGCATCACAAAAACATAGAGACTTCCGGGTTGACTTATTTCAATCAGGATGGCAAGGACACTTGATAAGTATCACTATGTTAACTGCCTAGCAACCAGATGGGGTTACCCTAGCAACCGAGTAACAAATCACATATCTCTGCATCAGAAAACGTAGAGACTTCCGGGTTGACTTATTTCAATCAGGATGGCAAGGACACTTCATTAGTATCACTATGGTAACTGCCTAGCAACCACATGAGCTTACCCTAGCAACCGAAAGTAACAAATCACATATCTCTGCATCAGAAAAACGTAGAGACTTCCGGGTTGACTTATTTCAATCAGGATGGCAAGGACACTTGATTAGTATCACTATGATTACTGCCTAGCAACCAGATGGGGTTACCCTAGCAACCGAGTAACAAATCACATATCTCTGCACCAGAAAATAGTACTGACTTCCGGGTTGATTTATTTCACTCAGGATGGCAAGGACACTTCATTACTATCACTATGGTAACTGCCTAGCAACCAGATGGGGTTACCCTAGCAACCGAGAAACAAATCACATATCTCGCACCAGAAAAGAGTACAGACTTCCAGGTTGATTTATTTCAACCAGGATGGCAAGGACACTTCATTAGTATCAATATGGTAACTGCCTAGCAACCACATGGGGTTACCCTAGCAACCGAGTAACAAATCACATATCTCTGCATCAGAAAACGTAGATACTTCTGGGTTGACTTATTTCAATCAGGATGGCAAGGACACTTGATTACTATCACTATGGTAACTGCCTAGCAACCAGATGGGGTTACCCTAGCAACCGAGTAACAAATCACATATCTCTGCACCACAAAATAGTACTGACTTCCGGGTTGATTTATTTCACTCAGGATCGCAAGGACACTTGATTACTATCACTATGGTAACTGCCTAGCAACCAGATGGGGTTACCCTAGCAACCGAGAAACAAATCACATATCTCGGCACCAGAAAAGAGTACAGACTTCCGGGTTGATTTATTTCACTCAGGATCGCAAGGACACTTGATTACTATCACTATGGTAACTGCCTAGCAACCAGATGGGGTTACCCTAGCAACCGAGAAACAAATCACATATCTCGCACCAGAAAAGAGTACAGACTTCCGGTTGATTTATTTCAACCAGGATGGCAAGGACACTTCATTAGTATCAATATGGTAACTGCCTAGCAACCAGATGGGGTTACCCTAGCAACCGAAAGTAACAAATCACATATCTCTGCACCAGAAAACACTACAGACTTCCGGGTTGACTTATTTCACTCAGGATGGAAAGGAGCCATGTATTGTATTACCTTGGTAACTGCATAGCAACCACATGGGCTTACCCTAGCAACCGAAAGTAACAAATCACATATTTCTGCACCAGAAAATCGCATAGACTTCTGGGCTGATTTATTTATGACCATAATTTTTTTTCTTTTCAAGTTACAACATGCTGTTTGATCGAGTTTTGCCACGGCAAGCACCACTCACATTTTCTTCAGGAAATGTACTCATATACTATTGTATCTTATTATTTTTATTTTTATTTTTATATCTCTTAACAAAACTTCGCACCTAACTCGTCCCCAAGACCGCTTGGCGTAGACCCACCTAATGAGGTGTCAAATCGAACGCCTATTGAGGACACGTGTGCTATGACTTTTATAGTTTATCGGGTACGGTATTTGCCCCAGGGGCAAAAAAGCGCCTAAAAATCCCATAGACTTAACATTGAGACAAACTTTGACGCCACAGCTCCAAGCTTAGGATTTCAGAGAAACGTGTGATTTGCCACATTTGAAGAGGCTGGCAGGCTCTGTAAGAGCATACCTCAATATGGGGTAAAAGTTGCACCCTGGGGGCAGGAGCTGCCCAAAAATGCCCCAATTGACTTATAATGGTGTAGGACGGCCCATGAAATGAAAAGGCATAGGGATTTGTATTGAACATAGCTCTGGATCACAGTGTCATAGAGACGAGGGGTGGGCTCATTTTACTCAGACAACCAATCAGTCTCTCAGGATCATTGTGAAGCTATCAAGCCACGCCCTAGCAACCATTAAGAGCACCTTAGCAACAAGTCCCATAGACTTCTATTGAAACAGATCAAAGGGATATCTCCGGATAGAAGTGTCATAGAAACACAAGGGTGGTCTCGCTTGACTCGGACAGCAAACAGCCAATCATGCATCACTTCAACACTTCCTAGCCCCTCCCTAGCAACCATTGTCGAAGCACCTTAACAACCAAAATCCATAGAGGGATATCTTCCATTCTGAATGTCACAGAGGCATGGGAGTTGGTTTATATCATTCATACTGACAAGCAGCCTTTGGAGATTCATGATTGGCAGCTGCCAAGCCACTCCCTAGCAACTACACAGAGTACCCTAGCAACCGCTTAGCAGTAACTATATCTCTGCACCAGAAAATCAGAGAGACTTCTGGGTTGATTTATTTCAATCAGGATGGCAAGGAGACTTGATAAGTATCACTATGTTAACTGCCTAGCAACCAGATGGGGTTACCCTAGCAACCGAAGTAACAAATCACATATCTCTGCATCAGAAAAACGTAGAGACTTCCGGGTTGACTTATTTCAATCAGGATGGCAAGGACACTTCATTAGTATCACTATGGTAACTGCCTAGCAACCAGATGGGCTTACCCTAGCAACCGAAAGTAACAAATCACATATCTCTGCATCACAAAAACATAGAGACTTCCGGGTTGACTTATTTCAATCAGGATGGCAAGGACACTTGATAAGTATCACTATGGTAACTGCCTAGCAACCAGATGGGGTTACCCTAGCAACCGAGTAACAAATCACATATCTCTGCATCAGAAAACGTAGAGACTTCCGGGTTGACTTATTTCAATCAGGATGGCAAGGACACTTCATTAGTATCACTATGGTAACTGCCTAGCAACCACATGAGCTTACCCTAGCAACCGAGTAACAAATCACATATCTCTGCATCAGAAAAACGTAGAGACTTCCGGGTTGACTTATTTCAATCAGGATGGCAAGGACACTTGATTAGTATCACTATGATTAACTGCCTAGCAACCAGATGGGGTTACCCTAGCAACCGAAGTAACAAATCACATATCTCTGCACCAGAAAATAGTACTGACTTCCGGGTTGATTTATTTCACTCAGGATGGCAAGGACACTTGATTACTATCACTATGGTAACTGCCTAGCAACCAGATGGGGTTACCCTAGCAACCGAGAAACAAATCACATATCTCGGCACCAGAAAAGAGTACAGACTTCCGGTTGATTTATTTCAATCAGGATGGCAAGGACACTTGATTAGTATCACTATGGTAACTGCCTAGCAACCAGATGGGGTTACCCTAGCAACCGAAGTAACAAATCACATATCTCTGCACCAGAAAAACGTAGAGACTTCCGGGTTGATTTATTTCAATCAGGATGGCAAGGACACTTCATTAGTATCACTATGGTAACTGCCTAGCAACCAGATGGGGTTACCCTAGCAACCGAGTAACAAATCACATATCTCTGCACCAGAAAACACTACAGACTTCCGGGTTGACTTATTTCACTCAGGATGGAAAGGAGCCATGTATTGTATTACCTTGGTAACTGCATAGCAACCACATGGGCTTACCCTAGCAACCGAGTAACAAATCACATATTTCTGCACCAGAAAATCGTACAGACTTCTGGGCTGATTTATTTATGACCATAATTTTTGTTCTTTTCAAGTTACAACATGCTGTTTGATCGAGTTTTGCCACGGCAAGCACCACTCACATTTTCTTCAGGAAATGTACCTATCTAGTTAGTGGTGCTTGCAAAGCATCACTATTGTAATCTCACATACTTATTATTATACTTTTATTTTTATTTTTATTATATCTCTAACAAAACTTCGCACCTAACTCGTCCCAAGCACCGCTTGGCGTAGACCCACCTAATGAGGTGTCAAATCGAACGCCTATTGAGGACACGTGTGCTATGACTTTTATAGTTTATCGGGTACGGTATTTGCCCCAGGGGCAAAAAAGCGGCCTAAAAATCCCATTGACTTAACATTGAGACAAACTTTGACGCGTCACAGCTCCGAGCTAGGATTTCGCGAGAAACGCGTGATTTGCCACATTTGAAGAGGCTGGCAGGCTCTGTAAGAGCATACCTCAATATGGGGTAAAAGTTGCACCCCTGGGGGCAGGAGCTGCCCAAAGTTGCCCCCATTGACTTACAATGGTGTAGGACGCCCATGAAATAGGGATTTTTTATTAAACATAGCTCTGGATCACAGTGTCATAGAGACAAGGGGCCTGCCTCATTTTACTAAGACGACCAATCAGTCTCTCAGGATCATTGCAAAGCTATCAAGCCACGCCCTAGCAACCATTTAGAGGACCTTAGCAACAAGTCCCATAGACTTCTAATGAAAGAGATCAAAGGGATATCTCCGGCTAGAAGTGTCATACCAACACAAGGGTGGTCTCGCTTGACTCGGGGCAGCAAACAGCCAATCATGAATCACCTCAACACTTCCTAGCCCCTCCCTAGCAACTATTGTCGAGCACCTTAGCAACCAAAATCCATAGAGGGATATCTTCCATTCTGAATGTCACAGAGGCATGGGAGTTGATTTATGTCATTCATACTGACAAGCAGCCTTTGGAATTTCATGATTGGCAGCTGCCAAGCCACTCCCTAGCAACTACACATAGTACCCTAGCAACCGAGTAACAAATCACATATCTCTACACCAGAAAATAGTACAGACTTCTGGGTTGATTTATTTCACTCAGGATGGCAAGGAAACTTGATTACTATCACTATGGAAACTGCCTAGCAACCAGATGGGGTTACCCTAGCAACCGAGTAACAAATCACATATCTCTGCACCAGAAAATAGTAGAGACTTCCGGGTTGACTTATTTCAATAAGGATGGCAAGGAGACTTCATTACTATCACTATGGTAACTGCCTAGCAACCAGATGGGTTTACCCTAGCAACCGAGTAACAAATCACATATCTCTGCATCAGAAAACGTAGAGACTTCTGGGTTGATTTATTTATGACCATAATTTTTGTTCTTTTCAAGCATGCTATTTGATCGAGTTTTGCCACGGCAAGCACCACTCACATTTTCTTCAGGAAATGTACCTATCTAGTTAGTGGTGCTTGCAAAGCATCACTATTGTAATCTCACATACTTATTATTACTTTTTATTTTTATTTTTATTATATCTCTTAACAAAACTTCGGCACCTAACTCGTCCCACGACCGCTTGGCGTAGACCCACTAATGAGGTGTCAAATCGAACGGCCTATTGAGGACACGTGTGCTATGACTTTTATAGTTTATCGGGTACGGTATTTGCCCCAGGGGCAAAAAAGCGGCCTAAA
Organism: Xyrauchen texanus; assembly: GCF_025860055.1. Classification (NCBI taxonomy): domain Eukaryota; kingdom Metazoa; phylum Chordata; class Actinopteri; order Cypriniformes; family Catostomidae; genus Xyrauchen; species Xyrauchen texanus. The sequence goes on along the minus strand of NW_026266887.1, from coordinate 4,270 downwards.
AATCCCATAGACTTAACATTGAGACAAACTTTGAGCGCCACAGCTCCAAGCTAGGATTTCAGAGAAACGCAGTGATTTGCCACATTTGAAGAGGCTGGCAGGCTCTGTAAGAGCATACCTCAATATGGGGTAAAAGTTGCACCCCTGGGGGCAGGAGCTGCCCAAAAATGCCCCAATTGACTTATAATGGTGTAGGACGGCCCATGAAATGAAAAGGCATAGGGATTTGTATTGAACATAGCTCTGGATCACAGTGTCATAGAGACGAGGGGTGGGCTCATTTTACTCAGACAACCAATCAGTCTCTCTGGATCATTGTGAAGCTATCAAGCCACGCCCTAGCAACCATTAAGAGCACCTTAGCAACAAGTCCCATAGACTTCTATTGAAAAAGATCAAAGGGATATCTCCGGATAGAAGTGTCATAGAAACACAAGGGTGGTCTCGTTTGACTCGGGACAGCAAACAGCCAATCATGCATCACTTCAACACTTCCTAGCCCCTCCCTAGCAACCATTGTCGAGCACCTTAACAACCAAAATCCATAGAGGGATATCTTCCATTCTGAATGTCACAGAGGCATGGGAGTTGGTTTATATCATTCATACTGACAAGCAGCCTTTGGAGATTCATGATTGGCAGCTGCCAAGCCACTCCCTAGCAACTACACAGAGTACCCTAGCAACCGCTTAGCAGTAACTATATCTCTGCACCAGAAAATCAGAGAGACTTCTGGGTTGATTTATTTCAATCAGGATGGCAAGGAGACTTGATAAGTATCACTATGTTAACTGCCTAGCAACCAGATGGGGTTACCCTAGCAACCGAGTAACAAATCACATATCTCTGCATCAGAAAACGTAGAGACTTCCGGGTTGACTTATTTCAATCAGGATGGCAAGGACACTTCATTAGTATCACTATGGTAACTGCCTAGCAACCAGATGGGCTTACCCTAGCAACCGAGTAACAAATCACATATCTCTGCATCACAAAAACATAGAGACTTCCGGGTTGACTTATTTCAATCAGGATGGCAAGGAGACTTCATTAGTATCACTATGGTAACTGCCTAGCAACCAGATGGGCTTACCCTAGCAACCGAGTAACAAATCACATATCTCTGCATCAGAAAAACGTAGAGACTTCCGGGTTGACTTATTTCAATCAGGATGGCAAGGACACTTGATTAGTATCACTATGGTATCTGCCTAGCAACCAGATGGGGTTACCCTAGCAACCGAGTAAAAAATCACATATCTCTGCATCACAAAAACATAGAGACTTCCGGGTTGACTTATTTCAATCAGGATGGCAAGGAGACTTCATTAGTATCACTATGGTAACTGCCTAGCAACCAGATGGGCTTACCCTAGCAACCGAGTAACAAATCACATATTTCTGCACCAGAAAATCGTACAGACTTCTGGGTTGATTTATTTATGACCATAATTTTTGTTCTTTTCCAGTTACAACATGCTGTTTGACGAGTTTTGCCACGGCAAGCACCACTCACATTTTCTTCAGGAAATGTACCTATCTAGTTATTTTTATTATATCTCTTAACAAAACTTCGGCACCTAACTCGTCCCAAGCACCGTTTGGCGTAGACCCACGAATGAGGTATCAAATCGAACGGCCTATTGAGGACACGTGTGCTATGACTTTTATAAGCTGATCGGAGTACGGTATTTGCCCCAGGGGCAAAAAAGCGGCCGAAAAATCCCATAGACTTAACATTGAGACAAACTTTGACGCGTCACAGCTCCAAGCGAGGATTTCGTAGAAACGTGTGATTTGCCACATTTGAAGAGGCTGGCAGGCTCTGTAAGAGCATACCTCAATATGGGGTAAAAGTTGCACCCCTGGGGGGCAGGAGCTGCCCAAAAATGCCCCAATTGACTTATAATGGTGTAGGACGGCCCATGAAATGAAAAGGCATAGGGATTTGTATTGAACATAGCTCTGGATCACAGTGTCATAGAGACGAGGGGTGGGCTCATTTTACTCAGACAACCAATCAGTCTCTCTGGATCATTGTGAAGCTATCAAGCCACGCCCTAGCAACCATTAAGAGCACCTTAGCAACAAGTCCCATAGACTTCTATTGAAAAAGATCAAAGGGATATCTCCGGATAGAAGTGTCATAGAAACACAAGGGTGGTCTCGTTTGACTCGGGACAGCAAACAGCCAATCATGCATCACTTCAACACTTCCTAGCCCCTCCCTAGCAACCATTGTCGAGCACCTTAACAACCAAAATCCATAGAGGGATATCTTCCATTCTGAATGTCACAGAGGCATGGGAGTTGGTTTATATCATTCATACTGACAAGCAGCCTTTGGAGATTCATGATTGGCAGCTGCCAAGCCACTCCCTAGCAACTACACAGAGTACCCTAGCAACCGTTTAGCAGTAACTATATCTCTGCACCAGAAAATCAGAGAGACTTCTGGGTCGATTTATTTCAATCAGGATGGCAAGGACACTTGATAAGTATCACTATGTTAACTGCCTAGCAACCAGATGGGGTTACCCTAGCAACCGAGTAACAAATCACATATCTCTGCATCAGAAAAACGTAGAGACTTCCGGGTTGACTTATTTCAATCAGGATGGCAAGGACACTTCATTAGTATCACTATGGTAACTGCCTAGCAACCAGATGGGCTTACCCTAGCAACCGAGTAACAAATCACATATCTCTGCATCACAAAAACATAGAGACTTCCGGGTTGACTTACTTCAATCAGGATGGCAAGGAGACTTCATTAGTATCACTATGGTAACTGCCTAGCAACCAGATGGGCTTACCCTAGCAACCGAGTAACAAATCACATATCTCTGCATCAGAAAAACGTAGAGACTTCCGGGTTGACTTATTTCAATAAGGATGGCAAGGACACTTGATTAGTATCACTATGGTATCTGCCTAGCAACCAGATGGGGTTACCCTAGCAACTGAGTAAAAAATCACATATCTCTGCATCACAAAAACATAGAGACTTCCGGGTTGACTTATTTCAATCAGGATGGCAAGGAGACTTCATTAGTATCACTATGGTAACTGCCTAGCAACCAGATGGGCTTACCCTAGCAACCGAGTAACAAATCACATATCTCTGCATCAGAAAAACGTAGAGACTTCCGGGTTGACTTATTTCAATAAGGATGGCAAGGACACTTGATTAGTATCACTATGGTATCTGCCTAGCAACCAGATGGGGTTACCCTAGCAACCGAGTAAAAAATCACATATCTCTGCATCACAAAAACATAGAGACTTCGGGTTGATTTATTTTAATCAGGATGGCCAGGAGACTTGATTAGTATCACTATGGTAACTGCCTAGCAACCAGATGGAGTTACCCTAGCAACCGAGCAACATATCACATATCTCTGCACCAGAACACACTACAGACTTCCGGGTTGACTTATTTCACTCAGGATGGAAAGGAGCCATGTATTGTATTACCTTGGTAACTGCATAGCAACCACACGGGCTTACCCTAGCAACCGAGTAACAAATCACATATTTCTGCACCAGAACATCGTACAGACTTCTGGGTTGATTTATTTATGACCATAATTTTTGTCCTTTTCAAGCATGCTATTTGACGAGTTTTGCCACGGCAAGCACCACTCACATTTTCTTCAGGAAATGTACCTATCTAGTTCTTTCTCCTCTTCTCCTTCCGTTTCCTGTCATATCCCCTTAATATGCAGTTGGTTCATTAATATTCAACATATTATTTGCATACTGATTATTTAAATAGTACTAGTATCTATTAAGGTAAGGATATCTTTGATCTAAAATGTTACTAGTAACTAAAAAATAAGCACTAGTTCTATTTTTTCTTAACAAGTTGGGTATAATTAAATACAAGACACTATTGGAATAAGCACTAGTATCTAATAAATAAGGACTAGTAGCTAATGAATAAGTACTAGTACTTAATGGAATAGATACTAGTATCTAAAAAATAAGCACTAGTAGCCTGAAAATAGAGACTAGTAGGTTAAAATGATTAAATGTTAAAACGGCTTGCCATAGTCGTGAATAAATCAGTACAAAGCATCCAACGTTGGGGAGCGAACAAATATGCAGCTCAACTCTTCCTATGTGTGGCCGCAACACATTCTCACACCCCAACTCGTCACATATGGACGCTTGGCCAGGACCCCTTGGCGTCACTTATTGACGCACTGGGTATACCTTTGGCGTCATTTTTCAACGTGCAGGGTAGTCCGATAGACTTCTATATATC
>NW_026266886.1:0-18000 GCF_025860055.1 Xyrauchen texanus | reverse complement strand
ATAATTATGAACAGGTTTGTGTGTAAATCTAGAGAGATCATAAATATTTGACTCCAGTAATTTGAATAACCAGTAGATGCATTAATGCATTAGTTTAAAATGTGTTTCATCTTCAAGAGTCTCTGTGTGTTCATATAAAGAGAGAAAGAAGAAATGCTTGTGTTACAATAGTTATAACCTCTAATAAAACATATACAGCAGAGAATGGGGAATATATGAATATTATACAGACGGAGGAGATCCAACAGGAGAAGACTCATTTGGGCATTCCAGAAACTTCTGATGACATCATTGAGGGAAATTCCTAACTTGAAATAACAGACAAGATTGTGTATAAGACATGATTCAGGTCGATTTAATGCATAATTCTCAACTGTACTAGTAATACTTTATTTGACTTTTGTTGAAAAAGTATTTTAGATAATAAAACTGAGGTTTTATTTTGAGCAAACGAAATTATATTTTTGAGTTCACAAATAATTTCTGTACACACAAGATGATATTTTGAGCACACATGATGATATTTTGAGCACGCATGATGATATTTTGAGCACACATGATGATATTTTGAGCACACAAGATGATATTTTGAGCACACAAGAAGATATTTTGAGCACACAAGATGATATTTTGAGCACACATGATGATATTTTGAGCACACAAGAAGATATTTTGAGCACACAAGAAGATATTTTGAGCACACATGATGATATTTTGAGCACACAAGATGATATTTTGAGCACACAAGATGATATTTTGAGCACACAAGAAGATATTTTGAGCACACATGATGATATTTTGAGCACACAAGAAGATATTTTGAGCACACATGATGATATTTTGAGCACACAAGAAGATATTTTGAGCACACATGATGATATTTTGAGCACACATGATGATATTTTGAGCACACAAGAAGATATTTTGAGCACGCATGATGATATTTTGAGCACACAAGAAGATATTTTGAGCACACAAGAAGATATTTTGAGCACACAAGATGATATTTTGAGCACACATGATGATATTTTGAGCACACATGATGATATTTTGAGCACACAAGAAGATATTTTGAGCACACAAGATGATATTTTGAGCACACAAGAAGATATTTTGAGCACACAAGATGATATTTTGAGCACACATGATGATATTTTGAGCACACATGATGATATTTTGAGCACACAAGAAGATATTTTGAGCACACATGATGATATTTTGAGCACACAAGAAGATATTTTGAGCACACAAGATGATATTTTGAGCACACAAGAAGATATTTTGAGCACACATGATGATATTTTGAGCACACAAGAAGATATTTTGAGCACACAAGATGATATTTTGAGCACACATGATGATATTTTGAGCACACATGATGATATTTTGAGCACACAAGAAGATATTTTGAGCACACAAGATGATATTTTGAGCACACATGATGATATTTTGAGCACACAAGAAGATATTTTGAGCACACAAGATGATATTTTGAGCACACAAGAAGATATTTTGAGCACACATGATGATATTTTGAGCACACAAGAAGATATTTTGAGCACACAAGATGATATTTTGAGCACACATGATGATATTTTGAGCACACATGATGATATTTTGAGCACACAAGAAGATATTTTGAGCACACAAGATGATATTTTGAGCACACAAGAAGATATTTTGAGCACACAAGATGATATTTTGAGCACACATGATGATATTTTGAGCACACATGATGATATTTTGAGCACACATGATGATATTTTGAGCACACAAGAAGATATTTTGAGCACACAAGATGATATTTTGAGCACACATGATGATATTTTGAGCACACATGATGATATTTTGAGCACACAAGAAGATATTTTGAGCACACAAGAAGATATTTTGAGCACACATGATGATATTTTGAGCACACAAGATGATATTTTGAGCACACAAGATGATATTTTGAGCACACAAGAAGATATTTTGAGCACACATGATGATATTTTGAGCACACAAGAAGATATTTTGAGCACACAAGATGATATTTTGAGCACACATGATGATATTTTGAGCACACGTGATGATATTTTGAGCACACAAGAAGATATTTTGAGCACACAAGATGATATTTTGAGCACACAAGAAGATATTTTGAGCACACAAGATGATATTTTGAGCACACATGATGATATTTTGAGCACACATGATGATATTTTGAGCACACAAGAAGATATTTTGAGCACACATGATGATATTTTGAGCACACAAGAAGATATTTTGAGCACACATGATGATATTTTGAGCACACAAGATGATATTTTGAGCACACAAGATGATATTTTGAGCACACAAGATGATATTTTGAGCACACATGATGATATTTTGAGCACACAAGATGATATTTTGAGCACACAAGATGATATTTTGAGCACACAAGATGATATTTTGAGCACACATGATGATATTTTGAGCACACAAGATGATATTTTGAGCACACATGATGATATTTTGAGCACACAAGATGATATTTTGAGCACACAAGATGATATTTTGAGCACACATGATGATATTTTGAGCACACATGATGATATTTTGAGCACACAAGAAGATATTTTGAGCACACAAGAAGATATTTTGAGCACACAAGAAGATATTTTGAGCACACATGATGATATTTTGAGCACACAAGATGATATTTTGAGCACACAAGATGATATTTTGAGCACACAAGAAGATATTTTGAGCACACAAGAAGATATTTTGAGCACACATGATGATATTTTGAGCACACAAGATGATATTTTGAGCACACAAGATGATATTTTGAGCACACAAGAAGATATTTTGAGCACACAAGATGATATTTTGAGCACACAAGATGATATTTTGAGCACACAAGATGATATTTTGAGCACACAAGATGATATTTTGAGCACACATGATGATATTTTGAGCACACATGATGATATTTTGAGCACACATGATGATATTTTGAGCACACAAGATGATATTTTGAGCACACAAGATGATATTTTGAGCACACATGATGATATTTTGAGCACACATGATGATATTTTGAGCACACATGATGATATTTTGAGCACACAAGATGATATTTTGAGCACACATGATGATATTTTGAGCACACAAGATGATATTTTGAGCACACATGATGATATTTTGAGCACACAAGATGATATTTTGAGCACACATGATGATATTTTGAGCACACAAGATGATATTTTGAGCACACATGATGATATTTTGAGCACACAAGATGATATTTTGAGCGCACATGATGATATTTTGAGCACACAAGATGATATTTTGAGCACACATGATGATATTTTGAGCACACATGATGATATTTTGAGCACACAAGATGATATTTTGAGCACACAAGATGATATTTTGAGCACACATGATGATATTTTGAGCACACAAGATGATATTTTGAGCACACATGATGATATTTTGAGCACACAAGATGATATTTTGAGCACACATGATGATATTTTGAGCACACATGATGATATTTTGAGCACACAAGATGATATTTTGAGCACACATGATGATATTTTGAGCACACAAGATGATATTTTGAGCACACATGATGATATTTTGAGCACACAAGATGATATTTTGAGCACACATGATGATATTTTGAGCACACAAGATGATATTTTGAGCACACATGATGATATTTTGAGCACACATGATGATATTTTGAGCACACAAGATGATATTTTGAGCACACAAGATGATATTTTGAGCACACAAGATGATATTTTGAGCACACATGATGATATTTTGAGCACACATGATGATATTTTGAGCACACAAGATGATATTTTGAGCACACATGATGATATTTTGAGCACACAAGAAGATATTTTGAGCACACATGATGATATTTTGAGCACACATGATGATATTTTGAGCACACAAGATGATATTTTGAGCACACAAGATGATATTTTGAGCACACAAGATGATATTTTGAGCACACATGATGATATTTTGAGCACACAAGATGATATTTTGAGCACACATGATGATATTTTGAGCACACAAGATGATATTTTGAGCACACATGATGATATTTTGAGCACACATGATGATATTTTGAGCACACATGATGATATTTTGAGCACACAAGATGATATTTTGAGCACACATGATGATATTTTGAGCACACAAGATGATATTTTGAGCACACATGATGATATTTTTGAGCACACATGATGATATTTTGAGCACACATGATGATATTTTGAGCACACATGATGATATTTTGAGCACACATGATGATATTTTGAGCACACATGATGATATTTTGAGCACACATGATGATATTTTGAGCACACATGATGATATTTTGAGCACACAAGATGATATTTTGAGCACACAAGATGATATTTTGAGCACACATGATGATATTTTGAGCACACATGATGATATTTTGAGCACACAAGATGATATTTTGAGCACACATGATGATATTTTGAGCACACATGATGATATTTTGAGCACACAAGATGATATTTTGAGCACACATGATGATATTTTGAGCACACAAGATGATATTTTGAGCACACATGATGATATTTTGAGCACACATGATGATATTTTGAGCACACAAGATGATATTTTGAGCACACATGATGATATTTTGAGCACACAAGATGATATTTTGAGCACACATGATGATATTTTGAGCACACATGATGATATTTTGAGCACACATGATGATATTTTGAGCACACATGATGATATTTTGAGCACACATGATGATATTTTGAGCACACATGATGATATTTTGAGCACATGATGATATTTTGAGCACACAAGATGATATTTTGAGCACACATGATGATATTTTGAGCACACATGATGATATTTTGAGCACACATGATGATATTTTGAGCACACATGATGATATTTTGAGCACACATGATGATATTTTGAGCACACAAGATGATATTTTGAGCACACATGATGATATTTTGAGCACACATGATGATATTTTGAGCACACATGATGATATTTTGAGCACACATGATGATATTTTGAGCACACATGATGATATTTTGAGCACACATGATGATATTTTGAGCACACATGATGATATTTTGAGCACACATGATGATATTTTGAGCACACATGATGATATTTTGAGCACACATGATGATATTTTGAGCACACATGATGATATTTTGAGCACACATGATGATATTTTGAGCACACAAGATGATATTTTGAGCACACATGATGATATTTTGAGCACACATGATGATATTTTGAGCACACAAGATGATATTTTGAGCACACATGATGATATTTTGAGCACACATGATGATATTTTGAGCACACATGATGATATTTTGAGCACACATGATGATATTTTGAGCACACATGATGATATTTTGAGCACACATGATGATATTTTGAGCACACATGATGATATTTTGAGCACACATGATGATATTTTGAGCACACATGATGATATTTTGAGCACACATGATGATATTTTGAGCACACATGATGATATTTTGAGCACACATGATGATATTTTGAGCACACATGATGATATTTTGAGCACACATGATGATATTTTGAGCACACATGATGATATTTTGAGCACACATGATGATATTTTGAGCACACATGATGATATTTTGAGCACACATGATGATATTTTGAGCACACATGATGATATTTTGAGCACACATGATGATATTTTGAGCACACATGATGATATTTTGAGCACACATGATGATATTTTGAGCACACATGATGATATTTTGAGCACACATGATGATATTTTGAGCACACATAGATGATATTTTGAGCACACATGATGATATTTTGAGCACACATGATGATATTTTGAGCACACATGATGATATTTTGAGCACACATGATGATATTTTGAGCACACATGATGATATTTTTGAGCACACATGATGATATTTTGAGCACACATGATGATATTTTGAGCACACATGATGATATTTTGAGCACACAAGATGATATTTTGAGCACACATGATGATATTTTGAGCACACATGATGATATTTTGAGCACACAAGATGATATTTTGAGCACACATGATGATATTTTGAGCACACATGATGATATTTTGAGCACACAAGATGATATTTTGAGCACACAAGATGATATTTTGAGCACACATGATGATATTTTGAGCACACATGATGATATTTTGAGCACACAAGATGATATTTTGAGCACACATGATGATATTTTGAGCACACATGATGATATTTTGAGCACACAAGAAGATATTTTGAGCACACATGATGATATTTTGAGCACACATGATGATATTTTGAGCACACAAGATGATATTTTGAGCACACATGATGATATTTTGAGCACACAAGATGATATTTTGAGCACACAAGATGATATTTTGAGCACACATGATGATATTTTGAGCACACAAGATGATATTTTGAGCACACATGATGATATTTTGAGCACACAAGATGATATTTTGAGCACACATGATGATATTTTGAGCACACAAGATGATATTTTGAGCACACATGATGATATTTTGAGCACACATGATGATATTTTGAGCACACAAGATGATATTTTGAGCACACATGATGATATTTTGAGCACACAAGATGATATTTTGAGCACACATGATGATATTTTGAGCACACATGATGATATTTTGAGCACACAAGATGATATTTTGAGCACACATGATGATATTTTGAGCACACATGATGATATTTTGAGCACACATGATGATATTTTGAGCACACATGATGATATTTTGAGCACACATGATGATATTTTGAGCACACAAGATGATATTTTTGAGCACACATGATGATATTTTGAGCACACATGATGATATTTTGAGCACACAAGATGATATTTTGAGCACACAAGATGATATTTTGAGCACACATGATGATATTTTGAGCACACATGATGATATTTTGAGCACACAAGATGATATTTTGAGCACACATGATGATATTTTGAGCACACATGATGATATTTTGAGCACACAAGATGATATTTTGAGCACACATGATGATATTTTGAGCACACATGATGATATTTTGAGCACACAAGATGATATTTTGAGCACACATGATGATATTTTGAGCACACATGATGATATTTTGAGCACACAAGATGATATTTTGAGCACACATGATGATATTTTGAGCACACATGATGATATTTTGAGCACACATGATGATATTTTGAGCACACATGATGATATTTTGAGCACACATGATGATATTTTGAGCACACATGATGATATTTTGAGCACACATGATGATATTTTGAGCACACATGATGATATTTTGAGCACACAAGATGATATTTTGAGCACACATGATGATATTTTGAGCACACATGATGATATTTTGAGCACACATGATGATATTTTGAGCACACAAGATGATATTTTGAGCACACATGATGATATTTTGAGCACACATGATGATATTTTGAGCACACAAGATGATATTTTGAGCACACATGATGATATTTTGAGCACACATGATGATATTTTGAGCACACAAGATGATATTTTGAGCACACATGATGATATTTTGAGCACACAAGATGATATTTTGAGCACACAAGATGATATTTTGAGCACACATGATGATATTTTGAGCACACATGATGATATTTTGAGCACACAAGATGATATTTTGAGCACACATGATGATATTTTGAGCACACATGATGATATTTTGAGCACACATGATGATATTTTGAGCACACAAGATGATATTTTGAGCACACATGATGATATTTTGAGCACACATGATGATATTTTGAGCACACAAGATGATATTTTGAGCACACAAGATGATATTTTGAGCACACATGATGATATTTTGAGCACACATGATGATATTTTGAGCACACAAGATGATATTTTGAGCACACATGATGATATTTTGAGCACACATGATGATATTTTGAGCACACAAGATAGATATTTTGAGCACACATGATGATATTTTGAGCACACAAGATGATATTTTGAGCACACATGATGATATTTTGAGCACACAAGATGATATTTTGAGCACACATGATGATATTTTGAGCACACAAGATGATATTTTGAGCACACATGATGATATTTTGAGCACACATGATGATATTTTGAGCACACATGATGATATTTTGAGCACACATGATGATATTTTGAGCACACATGATGATATTTTGAGCACACAAGATGATATTTTGAGCACACATGATGATATTTTGAGCACACAAGATGATATTTTGAGCACACATGATGATATTTTGAGCACACATGATGATATTTTGAGCACACATGATGATATTTTGAGCACACAAGATGATATTTTGAGCACACATGATGATATTTTGAGCACACATGATGATATTTTGAGCACACATGATGATATTTTGAGCACACAAGATGATATTTTGAGCACACATGATGATATTTTGAGCACACAAGATGATATTTTGAGCACACATGATGATATTTTGAGCACACATGATGATATTTTGAGCACACAAGATGATATTTTGAGCACACATGATGATATTTTGAGCACACAAGATGATATTTTGAGCACACATGATGATATTTTGAGCACACATGATGATATTTTGAGCACACATGATGATATTTTGAGCACACATGATGATATTTTGAGCACACATGATGATATTTTGAGCACACATGATGATATTTTGAGCACACATGATGATATTTTGAGCACACATGATGATATTTTGAGCACACATGATGATATTTTGAGCACACATGATGATATTTTGAGCACACAAGATGATATTTTGAGCACACATGATGATATTTTGAGCACACAAGATGATATTTTGAGCACACATGATGATATTTTGAGCACACAAGATGATATTTTGAGCACACATGATGATATTTTGAGCACACATGATGATATTTTGAGCACACATGATGATATTTTGAGCACACAAGAAGATATTTTGAGCACACATGATGATATTTTGAGCACACATGATGATATTTTGAGCACACAAGATGATATTTTGAGCACACATGATGATATTTTGAGCACACATGATGATATTTTGAGCACACAAGATGATATTTTGAGCACACATGATGATATTTTGAGCACACATGATGATATTTTGAGCACACAAGATGATATTTTGAGCACACATGATGATATTTTGAGCACACATGATGATATTTTGAGCACACAAGATGATATTTTGAGCACACATGATGATATTTTGAGCACACAAGATGATATTTTTGAGCACACATGATGATATTTTGAGCACACAAGATGATATTTTGAGCACACATGATGATATTTTGAGCACACATGATGATATTTTGAGCACACATGATGATATTTTGAGCACACATGATGATATTTTGAGCACACAAGATGATATTTTGAGCACACATGATGATATTTTGAGCACACATGATGATATTTTGAGCACACATGATGATATTTTGAGCACACAAGATGATATTTTGAGCACACAAGATGATATTTTGAGCACACATGATGATATTTTGAGCACACAAGATGATATTTTGAGCACACATGATGATATTTTGAGCACACATGATGATATTTTGAGCACACAAGATGATATTTTGAGCACACATGATGATATTTTGAGCACACATGATGATATTTTGAGCACACAAGATGATATTTTGAGCACACATGATGATATTTTGAGCACACATGATGATATTTTGAGCACACAAGATGATATTTTGAGCACGCATGAAGATATTTTGAGCACACATGATGATATTTTGAGCACACATGATGATATTTTGAGCACACATGATGATATTTTGAGCACACATGATGATATTTTGAGCACACAAGATGATATTTTGAGCACACATGATGATATTTTGAGCACACATGATGATATTTTGAGCACACATGATGATATTTTGAGCACACAAGATGATATTTTGAGCACACAAGATGATATTTTGAGCACACATGATGATATTTTGAGCACACAAGAAGATATTTTGAGCACACATGATGATATTTTGAGCACACAAGATGATATTTTGAGCACACATGATGATATTTTGAGCACACATGATGATATTTTGAGCACACAAGATGATATTTTGAGCACACAAGATGATATTTTGAGCACACAAGAAGATATTTTGAGCACACATGATGATATTTTGAGCACACATGATGATATTTTGAGCACACATGATGATATTTTGAGCACACATGATGATATTTTGAGCACACATGATGATATTTTGAGCACACAAGATGATATTTTGAGCACACATGATGATATTTTGAGCACACATGATGATATTTTGAGCACACATGATGATATTTTGAGCACACAAGATGATATTTTGAGCACACATGATGATATTTTGAGCACACATGATGATATTTTGAGCACACATGATGATATTTTGAGCACACATGATGATATTTTGAGCACACATGATGATATTTTGAGCACACATGATGATATTTTGAGCACACATGATGATATTTTGAGCACACATGATGATATTTTGAGCACACAAGATGATATTTTGAGCACACATGATGATATTTTGAGCACACATGATGATATTTTGAGCACACATGATGATATTTTGAGCACACAAGAAGATATTTTGAGCACACATGATGATATTTTGAGCACACATGATGATATTTTGAGCACACAAGATGATATTTTGAGCACACATGATGATATTTTGAGCACACATGATGATATTTTGAGCACACAAGATGATATTTTGAGCACACATGATGATATTTTGAGCACACATGATGATATTTTGAGCACACAAGATGATATTTTGAGCACACATGATGATATTTTGAGCACACAAGATGATATTTTGAGCACACATGATGATATTTTGAGCACACATGATGATATTTTGAGCACACAAGATGATATTTTGAGCACACATGATGATATTTTGAGCACACATGATGATATTTTGAGCACACATGATGATATTTTGAGCACACAAGATGATATTTTGAGCACACATGATGATATTTTGAGCACACATGATGATATTTTGAGCACACATGATGATATTTTGAGCACACAAGATGATATTTTGAGCACACATGATGATATTTTGAGCACACATGATGATATTTTGAGCACACAAGATGATATTTTGAGCACACAAGATGATATTTTGAGCACACATGATGATATTTTGAGCACACAAGATGATATTTTGAGCACACATGATGATATTTTGAGCACACAAGATGATATTTTGAGCACACAAGATGATATTTTGAGCACACATGATGATATTTTGAGCACACAAGATGATATTTTGAGCACACAAGATGATATTTTGAGCACACAAGATGATATTTTGAGCACACAAGATGATATTTTGAGCACACAAGATGATATTTTGAGCACACATGATGATATTTTGAGCACACATGATGATATTTTGAGCACACATGATGATATTTTGAGCACACATGATGATATTTTGAGCACACATGATGATATTTTGAGCACACATGATGATATTTTGAGCACACAAGATGATATTTTGAGCACACATGATGATATTTTGAGCACACATGATGATATTTTGAGCACACATGATGATATTTTGAGCACACATGATGATATTTTGAGCACACATGATGATATTTTGAGCACATGATGATATTTTGAGCACACATGATGATATTTTGAGCACACAAGATGATATTTTGAGCACACATGATGATATTTTGAGCACACATGATGATATTTTGAGCACACATGATGATATTTTGAGCACACAAGATGATATTTTGAGCACACATGATGATATTTTGAGCACACATGATGATATTTTGAGCACACATGATGATATTTTGATATTTTGAGCACACAAGATGATATTTTGAGCACACATGATGATATTTTGAGCACACAAGATGATATTTTGAGCACACATGATGATATTTTGAGCACACAAGATGATATTTTGAGCACACATGATGATATTTTGAGCACACAAGATGATATTTTGAGCACACATGATGATATTTTGAGCACACAAGATGATATTTTGAGCACACATGATGATATTTTGAGCACACAAGATGATATTTTGAGCACACATGATGATATTTTGAGCACACATGATGATATTTTGAGCACACAAGATGATATTTTGAGCACACAATGATGATATTTTGAGCACACAAGAAGATATTTTGAGCACACATGATGATATTTTGAGCACACAAGATGATATTTTGAGCACACAAGATGATATTTTGAGCACACATGATGATATTTTTGAGCACACATGATGATATTTTGAGCACACAAGATGATATTTTGAGCACACAAGATGATATTTTGAGCACACATGATGATATTTTGAGCACACATGATGATATTTTGAGCACACAAGATGATATTTTGAGCACACATGATGATATTTTGAGCACACATGATGATATTTTGAGCACACATGATGATATTTTGAGCACACATGATGATATTTTGAGCACACATGATGATATTTTGAGCACACATGATGATATTTTGAGCACACATGATGATATTTTGAGCACACATGATGATATTTTGAGCACACAAGATGATATTTTGAGCACACATGATGATATTTTGAGCACACAAGATGATATTTTGAGCACACATGATGATATTTTGAGCACACATGATGATATTTTGAGCACACATGATGATATTTTGAGCACACAAGATGATATTTTGAGCACACATGATGATATTTTGAGCACACATGATGATATTTTGAGCACACAAGATGATATTTTGAGCACACATGATGATATTTTGAGCACACATGATGATATTTTGAGCACACATGATGATATTTTGAGCACACATGATGATATTTTGAGCACACATGATGATATTTTGAGCACACATGATGATATTTTGAGCACACATGATGATATTTTGAGCACACATGATGATATTTTGAGCACACATGATGATATTTTGAGCACACAAGATGATATTTTGAGCACACATGATGATATTTTGAGCACACATGATGATATTTTGAGCACACATGATGATATTTTGAGCACACATGATGATATTTTGAGCACACATGATGATATTTTGAGCACACATGATGATATTTTGAGCACACATGATGATATTTTGAGCACACATGATGATATTTTGAGCACACATGATGATATTTTGAGCACACATGATGATATTTTGAGCACACAAGATGATATTTTGAGCACACATGATGATATTTTGAGCACACATGATGATATTTTGAGCACACATGATGATATTTTGAGCACACAAGATGATATTTTGAGCACACAAGATGATATTTTGAGCACACATGATGATATTTTGAGCACACATGATGATATTTTGAGCACACATGATGATATTTTGAGCACACATGATGATATTTTGAGCACACAAGATGATATTTTGAGCACACATGATGATATTTTGAGCACACATGATGATATTTTGAGCACACATGATGATATTTTGAGCACACAAGATGATATTTTGAGCACACAAGATGATATTTTGAGCACACATGATGATATTTTGAGCACACAAGATGATATTTTGAGCACACATGATGATATTTTTGAGCACACATGATGATATTTTGAGCACACATGATGATATTTTGAGCACACAAGATGATATTTTGAGCACACATGATGATATTTTGAGCACACATGATGATATTTTGAGCACACATGATGATATTTTGATATTTTGAGCACACAAGATGATATTTTGAGCACACATGATGATATTTTGAGCACACAAGATGATATTTTGAGCACACATGATGATATTTTGAGCACACATGATGATATTTTGAGCACACAAGATGATATTTTGAGCACACAAGATGATATTTTGAGCACACAAGATGATATTTTGAGCACACATGATGATATTTTGAGCACACATGATGATATTTTGAGCACACATGATGATATTTTGAGCACACATGATGATATTTTGAGCACACAAGATGATATTTTGAGCACACATGATGATATTTTGAGCACACAAGATGATATTTTGAGCACACATGATGATATTTTGAGCACACAAGATGATATTTTGAGCACACATGATGATATTTTGAGCACACATGATGATATTTTGAGCACACAAGATGATATTTTGAGCACACATGATGATATTTTGAGCACACATGATGATATTTTGAGCACACAAGATGATATTTTGAGCACACATGATGATATTTTGAGCACACATGATGATATTTTGAGCACACAAGATGATATTTTGAGCACACATGATGATATTTTGAGCACACATGATGATATTTTGAGCACACAAGATGATATTTTGAGCACACATGATGATATTTTGAGCACACATGATGATATTTTGAGCACACAAGATGATATTTTGAGCACACATGATGATATTTTGAGCACACATGATGATATTTTGAGCACACATGATGATATTTTGAGCACACAAGATGATATTTTGAGCACACATGATGATATTTTGAGCACACATGATGATATTTTGAGCACACATGATGATATTTTGAGCACACATGATGATATTTTGAGCACACATGATGATATTTTGAGCACACATGATGATATTTTGAGCACACATGATGATATTTTGAGCACACATGATGATATTTTGAGCACACATGATGATATTTTGAGCACACATGATGATATTTTGAGCACACATGATGATATTTTGAGCACACATGATGATATTTTGAGCACACATGATGATATTTTGAGCACACATGATGATATTTTGAGCACACAAGATGATATTTTGAGCACACATGATGATATTTTGAGCACACATGATGATATTTTGAGCACACATGATGATATTTTGAGCACACAAGATGATATTTTGAGCACACAAGAAGATATTTTGAGCACACATGATGATATTTTGAGCACACATGATGATATTTTGAGCACACATGATGATATTTTGAGCACACAAGATGATATTTTGAGCACACAAGATGATATTTTGAGCACACATGATGATATTTTGAGCACACATGATGATATTTTGAGCACACATGATGATATTTTGAGCACACAAGATGATATTTTGAGCACACATGATGATATTTTGAGCACACATGATGATATTTTGAGCACACATGATGATATTTTGAGCACACAAGATGATATTTTTGAGCACACATGATGATATTTTGAGCACACATGATGATATTTTGAGCACACAAGATGATATTTTGAGCACACATGATGATATTTTGAGCACACATGATGATATTTTGAGCACACATGATGATATTTTTGAGCACACATGATGATATTTTGAGCACACATGATGATATTTTGAGCACACATGATGATATTTTGAGCACACATGATGATATTTTGAGCACACATGATGATATTTTGAGCACACAAGATGATATTTTGAGCACACATGATGATATTTTGAGCACACAAGATGATATTTTGAGCACACATGATGATATTTTGAGCACACATGATGATATTTTGAGCACACATGATGATATTTTGAGCACACATGATGATATTTTGAGCACACATGATGATATTTTGAGCACACATGATGATATTTTGAGCACACAAGATGATATTTTGAGCACACATGATGATATTTTGAGCACACATGATGATATTTTGAGCACACATGATGATATTTTGAGCACACATGATGATATTTTGAGCACACATGATGATATTTTGAGCACACAAGATGATATTTTGAGCACACATGATGATATTTTGAGCACACATGATGATATTTTGAGCACACAAGATGATATTTTGAGCACACAATGATGATATTTTGAGCACACATGATGATATTTTGAGCACACATGATGATATTTTGAGCACACAAGATGATATTTTGAGCACACATGATGATATTTTGAGCACACATGATGATATTTTGAGCACACATGATGATATTTTGAGCACACATGATGATATTTTGAGCACACATGATGATATTTTGAGCACACAAGATGATATTTTGAGCACACATGATGATATTTTGAGCACACATGATGATATTTTGAGCACACATGATGATATTTTGAGCACACATGATGATATTTTGAGCACACATGATGATATTTTGAGCACACAAGAAGATATTTTGAGCACACATGATGATATTTTGAGCACACATGATGATATTTTGAGCACACAAGATGATATTTTGAGCACACATGATGATATTTTGAGCACACATGATGATATTTTGAGCACACATGATGATATTTTGAGCACACAAGATGATATTTTGAGCACACATGATGATATTTTGAGCACACATGATGATATTTTGAGCACACATGATGATATTTTGAGCACACATGATGATATTTTGAGCACACATGATGATATTTTGAGCACACATGATGATATTTTGAGCACACATGATGATATTTTGAGCACACATGATGATATTTTGAGCACACATGATGATATTTTGAGCACACATGATGATATTTTGAGCACACATGATGATATTTTGAGCACACATGATGATATTTTGAGCACACATGATGATATTTTGAGCACACAAGATGATATTTTGAGCACACATGATGATATTTTGAGCACACATGATGATATTTTGAGCACACATGATGATATTTTGAGCACACAAGATGATATTTTGAGCACACATGATGATATTTTGAGCACACATGATGATATTTTGAGCACACATGATGATATTTTGAGCACACATGATGATATTTTGAGCACACATGATGATATTTTGAGCACACATGATGATATTTTGAGCACACATGATGATATTTTGAGCACACAAGATGATATTTTGAGCACACATGATGATATTTTGAGCACACATGATGATATTTTGAGCACACATGATGATATTTTGAGCACACATGATGATATTTTGAGCACACATGATGATATTTTGAGCACACATGATGATATTTTGAGCACACATGATGATATTTTGAGCACACATGATGATATTTTGAGCACACATGATGATATTTTGAGCACACATGATGATATTTTGAGCACACAAGATGATATTTTGAGCACACATGATGATATTTTGAGCACACATGATGATATTTTGAGCACACATGATGATATTTTGAGCACACAATGATGATATTTTGAGCACACATGATGATATTTTGAGCACACAAGATGATATTTTGAGCACACATGATGATATTTTGAGCACACAAGATGATATTTTGAGCACACATGATGATATTTTGAGCACACATGATGATATTTTGAGCACACATGATGATATTTTGAGCACACATGATGATATTTTGAGCACACAAGATGATATTTTGAGCACACATGATGATATTTTGAGCACACATGATGATATTTTGAGCACACATGATGATATTTTGAGCACACATGATGATATTTTGAGCACACAAGATGATATTTTGAGCACACAAGATGATATTTTGAGCACACATGATGATATTTTGAGCACACAAGATGATATTTTGAGCACACATGATGATATTTTTGAGCACACATGATGATATTTTGAGCACACATGATGATATTTTGAGCACACAAGATGATATTTTGAGCACACAAGATGATATTTTGAGCACACATGATGATATTTTGAGCACACATGATGATATTTTGAGCACACATGATGATATTTTGAGCACACATGATGATATTTTGAGCACACAAGATGATATTTTGAGCACACATGATGATATTTTGAGCACACATGATGATATTTTGAGCACACAAGATGATATTTTGAGCACACATGATGATATTTTGAGCACACAAGATGATATTTTGAGCACACATGATGATATTTTGAGCACACAAGATGATATTTTGAGCACACATGATGATATTTTGAGCACACATGATGATA